>NW_027506183.1:0-128862 GCF_021521415.1 Bidens hawaiensis | reverse complement strand
AAGTGGGTTGGGTAACGGTTACAAAATGGAATATGAAAAACCCGAATTGTTACAGCAATGGCTTCCACTGTTAGCGAAATTTTATGGGTCCGACGGTAGGTATGTGATTTGCAAATTCACATCTCGTCTCATACTCCATTGTTTTGTAACAACCTAGTTGCTCGTCACATTACCAACAATCCAGTTTTCCGCAAACAAACCAAAAATGTTGAGACAACTTGCTTTTTTGTTCGTGAACGTGTGTCAAATCTAAAGATATTGTTCCTCTCAACATCGATAGTAAGCTTTAGATTGCAGATTTATTGACCGACAGGCCTTGGCACTCAACGTAAAACTTCATTTTCTACTTTCTGGAATCAAATAACTAGTAAATATGTTTCTCCGAAAATAGAATTTTTTTTTCAAATAAAAAGATCCAATTACAATAAAAAGGCAGGTAAGCTGGCAACAAGCTGCACCGCCACGACCCACTGAACACCTTTAGAAATGTAGCAGCATCGGGGGCAAGAGACCCAAATGTATCAAAAGCAAAAGGAATGAAGGCGTGTTGATTCTCCACACACGCCTTCTCGTGCATAGCAATTTTTCCTGCTTCTGTCTTTAGCACGACCTGCCTAGCAACAAACCGGGTGTCCCTAAGCTTGACAAGAGGGGACACCCTAGTAAGGTCCACACAAGCATGCTTCCCCACAGCGCATCCAAACACAAGAATGTCTGCTGGTCGGCAGAGTAGACCTTCCTTCACGCGAATCAGACAAGAAATTTACAAGAGCCTCTTTTCTTGCCGAGATTCCCGCCCGTTTTAACACATCACAAAGGATATCCCTGACCAAATCATGTCTATATTTAAACCTCGGGAGTTCTTTGCAATGAACCGCGTGTTCACCAAAATTATCTAAACAAACCTTAAGGCAGACCGGGCAGGGATCATCAACTTGGAACAAGGGGATCATTAAATGATATTTAAGAATGGCTCGGTACTCCACTAATGACATGTGCTGGCCTAACCCTTCGATGGGGGTGACAGTCAAAAAGTCTTGAGCATGAGGAGCTTGAAGACATTCTAATACCGCTTTCTAACGAGAGGACATGCCAAACTTTTCTCCCAAAATTTGGACGATTTTACTATAAAGGGCACTCGCGAAAGCATTTTGGGCGTTAGGGGGGGTGTCCTTGAAGCTCTGATAGTTCCACATGCGAGTAAGACATCTCATTAGTTCCACAGCTCTTGAAGCTCTGATAACGGCCAAACTACTGATAAACCCAGTTTCCCGGCTAACCGCACCTCCAAGACGTTTTACCCTTAACTCCGGTCTCCCAATCCCAATAGGAAATAAACCTGCTTTTGCCTTTACCCCATTGCACGACGGCCAAAATACTTCGGTCTTTTTGATATTAAGCTCAAGCCCCAAACTTGGCCCCTTGGATCTAATAATATCCAAGGCTTTAGCCATTTCAATGGTGTCTACGATAATCATGCCATCATCTAAGTACCATGCATGGAAAAGTAACTTGCAACTATCTTGTACTTGATGAATGAGGAGATGTAAAGCTAATGCAAAAAGAAGGGGTCCTAAAGGATCTCCTTGTTGAACCCCAGTAGTTGACTGGATACCATCATTCCCTACATATAGCCTAGCCGGTTGCTCGTAAAGAAAATTAACCCATAGGGAAATAGACGGGCACCTGGCACGAACTTCCTGCAGGAGGTGGTCCTATCCACCAGGTTGAAGGCATTAGAAAAATCTACTGTAAGCAAAGTCAACGACCCATCAGAGTGAAACATGTTAAGAAATCTATTCGCGCTATGAAACATCGCCTCCGCTCCACTCAGGCTTCTCACCCCCATTGAAAATCACCAAGGTATATTGCCATCTCTTTCCTAACACTTCTCATAGCCACTTTGGATACAAGCCTTCTCCAATTGCGCCAACGGCAATAGGTCTAACCCCATTGTCGGGCTTAAGCAGTTGCGTTAGGGGGGCCGAAGCCACAAACTCCGCCAATGCAACAGGGCATCTCCCCCCTAACCACAAGTTTACCACCTTAGTGATAGCCTTAAGCAACCCCACGACAATCGCGAAACCTTCCCCCGCATAGGGCATCCAAAATATGTTGGTCCCTAAGCCCATCTCTACCACAAGAAGTCACTTTGGGAAAACATTCAATACACCATAGAACACTTTCAACATGCACAACCAAAGGGGCCACCGAGAGTAAGGCCTCAGGCAAGGCGGGCGGGGGCAAGATGGGATTCTTATCAAGCAACGCGTTCATAGTAGCATCACCAAGAGGGGAAACACCTGAAGAGCACAAAACTTTAACTACGGTCGTGAAGTGCCCATCGGCAACTTTTCGATTACATTACTTAGCATTGAGGCCCTCCCTCGAATGACCACCCCCGAAGGAGGCCTCATCGGCTCTTAAGCCCATATCCATTGGTTGGTTAAAGAGCGATTGAATAGGATCAACACATCCTTTTCCATCACCCCAACGTGCTAGGCCTGCCGAATAGAATGCCACCGTAAGGATTTTCTATTCCCCGACCTACGATCATGTCGGTTGGAAGGCTTGAAAACGGGGTAATATCAAAAGTTTAACCCACGCTTCAATGGACTTTAGCCTAGACACCACCTTGCACAATGAAACAGATAAGGCATGGGCAAATGCATTGCAACAGCTAGGAGGGATGCTATTTACTGTCTTTAACAGAAATGCGAAAATACGGTCAAGGAGGGTCACGTCCAAAACTATCTCGCCCAAAGCAACTACATCTATTGCAAGTTGGGACTTACGGTTCCCCACAAGGAAGTCTTCCACCCCTCCCGTATCACCCTTGAACTTGATAACCTTGTCTACATGGTGACAATTTCAATTAAGGGCCTGCAAAGACATGCACTCACCGCACAACCATTGTTTGGCAAACTTTAGAGCATCTGCCAACACAACAAAAAGATCACAATCCCCTGATACCGCATCCCGCATAGCGCATTTTTTCACATCCGAACATAAGTGTAGCCGTTTTATATGTGCCACCAACCTTTGGATACCTTTGGACCCAACCAACCCATCCAGGAAGCAATGGAATCCTTTAAAAGGGCATGGCTAAAAACCTTTTAAACAGCCTGTGCCCACCTCCCCCGATGGAGCTCCGTTGACAATCGAGCCCTGGTCATAACCCCACACGACGAAAGGCCAACAAACAAACTCGAGCTGAATTTTAGGAGTAAAAACCTGAACTAAGAGGTTGCTCTCCCCTTCGTAAACCCAAAAAATTCAATTAACTCATTGAGACATTTTATCGAACACTTGGCGGGCAGACCCAAAATCAAGGATTAAATGCATATTAGAGAGGAGATTTGCTAATTTCGAGATCACTTGGTTGTAGTAGAAGCAGATTTTTAATTGCTGATTAGCAAGTGAGAAATGGGTTTATGAACTTATAATCTATAATCTATTGATCAAGTTTAGTCCATATAATCTATAGAACATCTTTATTTTCTATATCCCTTCCCTGCCCCCATCGAGAAATAGATTGACTAATCCTAAGACAAAGGGTCGAGAAACTCAACGACACTATTCTTGAACAGCTTGGGGCCAGGCCTTCCATTTCTTTCTCGACTTGACAACTTGAATCATATATTTTAAATACCAACTTATCAAATTCTATTCCTTTCTACTTTTATCCCTTTTTTGAGATTCAGAAATAGTAACTGATTCGATAAATGTATGAAGGTTCCGAAATGAAATAAGTTATTTATATTATTATTAATAACAGATTTCTTATATAGCCAGAACGGCCTTCACATACTGCAAATACAAATTTGTTAAGAATTAATCAGATTGAAAATATAACGTCATTAGTCGTTGGAATCGAAATATCTGCGAGATCAGGGTTACAATTTGCATCGAATTAACAAATTGTTGAAATTCCCAATGTAAAACGTTATTGAAGGGCCGTGTATTCTTTGTGCTGATCAACGATGATAACAATATCGAGTAACCCTGTCATATATTTAATCCCGCCCAGATATGCTTGTGATGTATATAAAATTATACATCTTTTAGCATCAAATAATCCCTAAAAATTGCAACTTCTATCAAATAATATAGTTCAAATTGCTACTTATCATGTAAAATGTATTTTCAGGTAAACCCAAGCCTCAAATGAAGAAATGAACGAAAATCCAAAGAAAAATAAAATAAAACCAAAGAAAACAGTAAAACACGCCCCCATGCCTCATGGAACATGCCCCCATGCTTTCCTGTGCAAGTAAAGACAAAAATCTACAAGAAAAGACAAAATACTGGACAGATGGACACGTGGACGTACCTCAGAAGACATGGGGCCGTGGTCACCTTTCAGAAAAGCCAAAAGAAAATACATCAAGACACCAAAAACACGGGGCATTGCCTCATGAAGGGCGCCCCCGTGGTGAGTCATCATGTACGATCTGACAGAGCATTTAATGCAAGTGGACAAATGGACACGAGGGTGTGCCTCATGTAGCACGGGGCCGTGCCTGATCACCCAGGCTTCCTATAAATAGTGGAGCATGTTGCATTCAACAAGTGTGCTTGAATAGAGTTCTATACGAGTTTCTCTTATAAAATCACCCACTTTACACTCATATTGAAGGTCTTATGGAGAGTTAAAGGCTTGGAGGTCATCATCACCATCATCTATCATCATCATCATCCATTACCATTGAAGAAAAAAGATTCATCCACATTTTGTTAGATTGTTCTAGTTTGATCATATGTTTGTTATCTTCATCTCTTTTAATGTTCATAACCATGCTCATTATGAGCTAAAACTCCATTTACTATCTAATTTCTATGAAGAAGCTTTGTTTTACTTGATGATTATATTAAATCTGTGATTTAGTTTAGTAAAGTACATGGTTATTTTTCGATTATCCTTTGATGAGAAATGTTTGCCACTTTAACTTAACAAATCAAGGTTGATGATAAATAATCATTCATGATTCACTCATGTTCTTGGAGACTAGAAATGGTAAGAAAATACCTTGATAACTTGTTCAAGATAAAACATGGATCCTTATAATGTACTTAGAAATTATGAGATATAAGCTATGATCTATTTCTCTAGTGTTGGTAATTCTGAAATAATATTGTTAACACGATTGCTTTGGTTATCATGCTATTTAAAGAAATCATATGTTAATGGAATGTGTAATTATAACCTAACTAAATCAACCAAGGGGAGGTTGTGTGACTAAACTATAACCATCCAAAGTTGTTAGAATTGGTATTTGAGAAATCGAAGTCAATCCTAATCTTTCTACATTACTAAACTACTTGTCTACTCAAATTGACATTCTCATGGTAGTATGAGATTAAGCAAGGATGGACTTGAAAATATGCATGCTACTTTATTTTATGTCATAGAATATGTACACTTAGAAATGAGGGACTATTCTAGAATATATTATTATGGCAAGTTTATCACATATATATATATATTATATTCATCAAGGAAGAATGGAGTGGATTCTTGATCTTAGATGGTAACCTTCATATTGATTAACTCATTTAGAATTTCTCTTCTTGTCACCTATATATTATATATAAGTATTTTTATTAGAATTTGAAATCGACCCCAAAATTATTAAACATTCCGAATGAAGTAAAACGAAGATTTATTATTAGAAACATTTGTGTCCACCGATCGATACCTGGTTCTTATCAACACAATTCTACATATACGATAGGTACACTTGCCTATTTTGTGTGTGTTTAGTCTTAGTAGAAATCACTTTTATAAATTTAAAACACGATCTTGTGTGAAAGCTAAATCTCCCATCTTTAACCAAAATACACTAGCAAACGCTACACATCAATTTTTTGGCGCCGTTGCGAGGGACACGGTACGTTTATAAGAACGATGTAAGTTTTAATTTAATCATTGTATATAAATTGTACAAATTTCTAACTTTTATTTTTTTTGCTAACTATTATATTAGATTTTCTTATATTAAGGCTAGCCTAACCTTTACTTTTAATTAACTAATCATTACTTTAGTTTTAACTTTTACTAACCTTTACTTTAGTGTAACTTTAAATAATTTAAATTTGATTTAATCCCATGTATGTCCTCTACATTCGGACTTGAGCTTGTTTCTCCAATTTCTGTACCAGAACGAATTTTTCACTGAAGAATACGCAAGTGGGTAAAAGAAGCCGCTGAAAAAATCAAAGACGAATCAATAGACGCCACGACATCAGAAGAAAATCAAGCCAAAGAAATTATTGAAGCACAAAACAATGAACCAAGCATGAGCCAATATGCCAAGCCAACCATCGAAGGCTACGGCAATGGAGTGGCTCCACCTGAAATCACCGAAAATTTCGAAATCAAATCAAGCACCATTCATATGGTGGAAAATTCAGTTCAATTTCATGGTCTCCTCGACGAAGATCCTCTTTCTCATATATCTCGATTCTTACGAATCTGCGGAACCTTTAAAATACAAAACTGTTCAGAAGATCAGATCAAACTCAAACTCTTTCCTTTATCTCTAAGGGGACAAGCCTTAGAATGGATATAATCTCTTCCTTTTGGTTCCATCACCAACTGGGACGAGATGGTTGAATAGTTTCTCTTCAAATACTTTCCGCCTGATAAAACTACCAAATACCGAGCTAGCAAAACTGAATTCCGGACTTATGATGATGAGTCGCTACACGCAGCATGGAAGAGATACAAAAGTCATCTGAGAAGATGGTCACATCATGGACTGAGCGTATGGTTACAAGTACAAACTTTCTTTGACGCATAATCCAGTCAAAACAAGCAGGCCATCAACCAAGTCGCCGGTGGAGACCTGGGATCCAAATCACCTAACGAAGCATTTGAAATCATGGAGAAGGTAGCAAAGAAAAGTTTCGCTTCTAACCCACCAAGATCTATACCAACATATAAAGGAATGCACCACGTCGGTTCCAACACTCTTGTCACTGCACAGCTTAAAGCACTCTCTAAAAAATTCTAACAACTTCAAGCCAAACTATCAAAAACCAAGATCACTTGTGACACATGTGGAGGAACACATAAGACCAGTGAATGCAAACAAGTCCTTATGGCCATGGAAGAAGTTGACTTCATTGCTCGTTAAAACAACGCTTTCAGTAACAAGTACAACCCATGTTGGAGAAACCACCCGAATTTCAGTTGGAAGGACGAAGGTAACACTCAAATCCTACCCGGATTCGAAAAGAGGCCGATGAATCAATCTTTCCAACCTAAACCTCAATTTCAAGAACAAAGTTCCAGTAGCCATTAAAATCCGAGCTACTCAAAAATTGAAGAAATGTTGATCCAAATCATGACCAAGACAAATGAAGCAGAAAAGAAGGCCGACTTAAGAGCCTTTGATATCATCGGAGTATTGTTAAAGCATCAAGCTCACCTAAAAAGCCAACAAGCATCATTGCAGAATCTAGAAACTCAAATCGGACAAATTGCTCGACAATTGTCTGAAATACCACCCGACGCTCTTCCAAGCAACAAAATAACAAACCAAAATTCAACAGCCAACGCTGATACATTGAGAAGTGGCAAAACCACTGTTGCCCCACCAACTTCAGAACCAGTTATGGAGAAGGAAGTCCCTGATAAGACGCAGGAAAGACTAATCCCAGCAGGAACCGTACAACCTAAGTGATGTGTTGTAAAACACACTTACTTTCCGTATCTTTTTATCATGTTTTAATTGCTTAATAGTATAATAAACATGAGTTATGGCTTGTTTTGGATGATCTTACAAAGATTGAATATTAATTGTAGGTTATGAGTTTTAAGGAATAAAAGTGTCAAGTTTGGAGACTCTAGGGGGATTTTTTATCAACTTTGAAGACTACAACTCAAGGCCCGACCCAAGACCACAAGATCCAAGCCTTTCATGCTTATTATATGATAATTAAAAAAAGAAAAAACACCCTAACACCAACCCCTATCTGCGATCGAACTAGGCAGCAACCAAAGGATGAAGAAAATCTTTTTTGTGAGCTAGGTGGTGGCTACGAGAGGACGAAGAAGGCTAAGGGAGACTTGGTACATCATCTTGGGTCGATATTCATCCATAAACTCAGCCCTAATCTTAAGTATTACTCTCATAAACTTTGTATTTTTGTTCAAGATATATAACTTGTTGATTTTGATCTTTTAGTTGAAAAGTTTTGCAATTGAATTGAAGATTGACTTGTGCTTGATTGATCTTGATCATTAAATGAGTTTAATTATGTTTTGTGTAACATCACGAAAATAATGGGATAAAAATACCAAGTTTCAATAGTACAAGGACTTAAAATATAAATTCTAGTTTTCTGTCTGGTCGCGATACGCGACGTCAGAAACAAGCCCATCGCGTATCGCAATGGGTATGTTTTCAAAACCCAAGAAATGGGAAGACGGCGATACGCGACGGACCAAAACCCAACGTCATCGCGATACGCGATGACATGGTGTGACAACGTGACACGTGTCCCGCCACGTGTCACATGGTGGCACCATGCTCCTGCCATGTGTCACCACGTGACGTAAAGGCATGACATGGTGACACGTGTCCTGCCACGTGTCGCCACGTGGCGAACCTACTCGTGACTCATCATTCCTATATCGCGGTACGCGATGTCATGATTAAGGGACCATCGCGTATCACGATGGGTCCCGAGAAAAAGTCTATAAATACCAACCTCCACACTTTCATTTTTCACACACCATTTCACACACACTTTCTCTCTCTAACATCTCTCTAAAAATACCTCGATAAACGTGTACCGACCACCTCGTTTTCCTTGACCATAAAACCACGACATCTTACCTCGTAATCTGTACCAATAAACCAACGATACCCCGACATACCAACATTTCGCCTCGAAGTGCGTGCCGACCCGAGACGACCCGACATTCCGTATCGAAGTACGTGCCAATCCGAAACGAAACGACGACCTGCCTCGAAGTGCGTGCCGACCCCAAACAAACTGACGACCCGCTTCAAAGTGCGTACCGACGAGACTTGAAGACCGGCGTGCCTCGATTTGCGTTCCAAGGAGGTGTTGATCAAGATTCTCGATATACGTGCCAACGTCGAAGTGCTTCCCGTGAGTTTAGAAATTATTAACCAAACAAGGTAGGCATAATGCCCGAATAAAATATTAATAAAATAATAAAGGCTTAGACCCTAGTCAAGGTATAATCAATACCTCGAAAATAAAGCAAAGAAATTATATAAAAAGAAATATAAATGTATGAAATCTTTATTATAAATAAAGAATAAGTATTATTTAAATATATTTTAAATAATAATAAAAAGAAAAAGAATAAAGAAGTAAATTAAAAGAATCTTTATTAATAAATAAAGATAAAAGTATTATTTAAAGATATAAATAAGTAATGAATAAATATATATATATACATTGTTTGTATTATGAATATAAACTAGTTGAGGTATATATATATATATATATATATATATATATATATATATATATATATATATATATATATATATATATATATATATATATAAGTATACGTTTTGGAAACGTGGACGGACTAAAGGTCTGAATATGAGAATAAGAGATATATGATTTGAACTATAGGTTCAAACATATTATAATATAAAAGGAAAAGATAAAGTAGAAAATGGTTATGGTTATAAATATTATTATTCTTAAGTAATAAGAAAAGAAAATGATACGTTTCTTAATAAAGAAGAAACGTAGAGTTTAAGAAAAGAAAACAAGTTAAACTAGAGGTTATCTAGTGAAAGAAAAGAAAAGTAAATAAGTTAAAAGAAAGAATTTTAACTTGAAAAAGAAAAGAAAGAAATAATATTTTAAACTAAAGGTTTAAAATAAAGAAAAGATGTTTTGAACTAAAGGTTCATAAAGAAATTTAAAATCGAGGTAAATATTTTACAAAATAGACTAGAGGTCTTAAGCCGAATTGTATATCCGACTAACAAAAAGTTATACTTGTACTATATGTGCGAGATAACAAAGAAGAGGGAAAGACCCTCGGACAGTGTATTGAAGCTGATCCAAAAGAGAAGGCTATACTCGTACTATAGGTGCGAGATAGCAAGGGAAAGACCCTCGGACGGTGTTGAAGCCGATCCCAAAGCGAAAAGGTGAATACGCCCCCAAACTTTTAAACTTGTTATATGAAATTGTTTGCAAGGAACTATGTGTTCCTAAAACCGTTATAAATAAGGGTATGAACCTAGCCCTCAGGCTGTGGTATACGTATGTCTGGATCCTTACATAGGTGGTACTATACGATTAATGGGCATGATCGCACCACCCTTGGTCGTAGGACGCTCTCCTGCGGGGAGTACGACCGTTGTGTATATTTACGGGTACTTAACTAAGTCGAACGCTGCGGTGTTTGCTGAGGTAACCTAGAGTAGAGGCTCAAGTTTATAATGTGTTATTTGACTTTGTTATTCCTAAGCCACGTTGGGCCAAGGCAGGCGTAGTCTCGAGGGGTAATAAAGTAAAAGAAAATATTTTTAGCGTCAGTGTATTTACCAGCATATCGCTGACGTATTTTCTAACATTTCAGGTGATTAAAGTATCAAGAATTGGAGCCATTCATAAAGTGGATGTTCGCAAGGTAGAGATGGCTCATTGTTTTAATTATTTAAAAGATTATAAATAATATGATTCGTAAAATCAAACGAGGTTTATAAGTAAAACGCTCGGATATTTATTATCCGAAAAGCTTTTCAAATAAATTAAATATTAATACAAAATAAAGATTTATTAATAAAATGTTTCAAAAGAAATATCAATATTTTATTATAAATAAAGCTTTATAAGTAAATTAATATTTCAAAATATTAATACTTTTAAAAGACTTCCGCTAAACTCTGATACATTTACAAAACCGGTACCAACTGTTGGTCACACGCCTAGGCCGTAAGTCGGGGTGTGACATTTTGGTTGAGTTATATGATGTTTAAATCAAGTGTTTACTGCTGTCCAAAATTAATGTTAGGCTAAACTTGTTAGTTCTACCTAGGTTAGATGAATATTGTTAGGTTTTATTGAGTAATATGGATTGTTGATCATCATGACTTGATTTGTTAATGAAAATTTTGGTTTAACATTGATTTAGGTTGTGTTTATTGGCTGTGTTTTTATTAATTATACTCATATACCTCTTGATTTGATTGATTAAATCGGTTTTGGTTGATTTTAGCTTGTTTGAACTCCTTACTTTGTGTTTCGAGATTGTTTGCGGGGTGTACAACCGTAGGGTTTAGTGGGTGTGTTAATTAGTTAAAATCAGTGGGTAGGCACCTTCTTATAGACCGAGAGGTGATAGGAAGTAGGGTCGTCTCATAGCTTTTACTTGTTAGGATTAGGATCGCGCGAGAGCGGGTTTGGTTCCTGTCGGTTTGGGTTTGTGAGCAATTAGTTGACCTAGTTTAAGTTAAAGTAAATGGTTCCTCTATCCTTGGTTTCGTAGTATTCGTCTCCATTAGGGTCGTGTGTCCGTGAGACCGAGAGGAGAGTCGACATTAGAACACTTTAACAATTCGTTTCCCGGTTTTGTTCTTAAAATCAACAAAGTATAAGTTAGGGTTTGTTAGTGAGACCGAGAGGTGATCTAGCGTTCTTGAGTAAACTTTAGTTGTGTCATCCTTAGGAACCGGTGTCGTGAGATTCTTCAATCCATTAGCTTATTATACCTTCAATAGTATTCTTACCAAGGTAGACGTTTTCTCCAATTGCAGTTAAGTCTCTAAGTTTCATCAAGTGTTTAGTTAAGTTAAGTTAAGTTTAGTTAATTAATTTAGTTAAAGTAATTTAGGTCAAGTAGTTAATTATTAAAAATAATTTAAGTATTATTAGGTGAGTTTTGGTTAGGGTTAAGTATTAAAAACGTTTTCACGTGTCCTTGTGTTCAACACTCGGACTTCCTTAGTTCTATACTATTAGTGATCGATACACTTGCCGGTTTTATGTGGTTTCTTTAGGAGTATTGTTTTATAAATTTAAACCTTAGTTGTGAGTTACTTAGAAAGAGCATCATTAGACACACATCACTAAGGAACCAATACGAACTTATGTTACACCTATTCCATACCCTGGACAGTTAAAACAGGAGAGATTGGAAGCTTAGTACGGGAAGTTTTGGAACCTGTCAACCAACTCCACATCAACATCCCTTTCGTCGAAGCCATTGATCAAATGCCGAAATATGCAAAGTTTCTCAAAGAAGTGCTGACCAACAAAAGGAAGCTTGAGGAGCTCTCGCACGTCACCTTGAATGAAGAATGCTCAACTGTCCTCCAAAACAGGCTATCGCAAAATATGACCTGTTCAGGGAGCTTTACAATCCCCTGTCTCATAGGAAATTTGTTTGTTAGCAATGCCATGGCTGACCTAGAAGCTAGTATTTGTTTAATGCCATATGCGGTTTTCGCAAAACTATGGATATGATAACTAAAGCCCACTCGCATGAGCATTCAGTTAGCTGACCGATCCATTAAATATCCTTGGGGCATTGTTGAAAACATGCTTGTCAAAATTGACAAATTTGTTTTTCAGGTAGATTTTGTAATTCTAGACATAGGTGAAGAAAAATGTGCACCTCTGATTTTAAGAAGATCCTTTTTAGCCACCGCAAAGGCTATTATTGATGTTTGCACCGACAAACTTACTCTCAGGGTCAATGACGAGGCAATCACCTTTGACATAGGAAAATATACGCAACATCCGCAACATCACAATGACACGTTATACTGTGTTGACATCATCGATTCTATCATGAGTTGCTATGTGCGATATCAGTAAAACACTAGAAACACATATCTTAACCGAAACTTCCACCAAACCGATTTTAGAAAATGAAAATCTCGATGCTAACAACAACAATCAAGAAACATCAGAACTAGTATGTGAGATCACTCAATGTAATGAAAAATCAAAACCATCAATCGAAGAACCACCGGTCTTAGAAATAAAAGAACTCCCGAACCATCTCGGATATGCCTTTCTTGAAAAAGACTCTCAACTCCCAGTAGTTATTTCATTTCACATTTCTAAAGAAGAGAACGACGAGCTTCTTAAGGTTCTTAAAAAACCATAAGAAGGCTATCGCATTGAAAATCATGGACATCAAGGGCATCAGTCCTTCCTTTTGTACTCACAAAATCCTCAAGGAGGAAGAATACAAACTCGTGGTCCCACATCAAAGACATCTCAATCCCAGCATGCAAGATGAACTGAAGAAGGAAGTAATCAAACTCCTTGATGTCGGATTAATCTACCCAATCTCAGATTCACCTTGGTTTAGTCCAGTTCAAGTAGTACCCAAGAAGGAGGGAATGACAGTAGTAATGAACGAGAAAGACGAGCTAATACCGATGAGGACCATCACAGGCTGGCGAGTTTGCATAGACTACCGGAAACTTAATGACGCCACAAGAAAAGATCGTTTTTCACTTCCTTTAATTGATCAAATGCTTGAACGTTTATCTTGAAAAATGTTATATTGTTTTCTTGATGGATTCTTCGGATACTTTCAAATTCCCATTACCCCTGAAGATCTAGAGAAAACCACCTTTATATGTCCGTATGGCACCTTTGCCTACCGAAGAATGCCATTTGGACTATGTAATGCTCTGACCACCTTCCAACGTTGCATGGTGGCCATCTTTCATGAAATGATCGAACAATCTATGGAGGTTTTCATAGAAGACTTCTCAGTCTTTGAAGACTCCTTCGATCATTGTCTGAAAAAAAACTAGTCAAAATGTTAGCTAGATGTGAAGAAGTAAACTTAGTACTCAACTAGGAAAAATGCCACTTTATGGTCAAAGAGGGCATTGTTCCAGGTCATAAGATATCCCAAGCAGGATTTGAAGTTGATAGGGCAAAAATTAAAACCATATACAAACATCTACCACCAACTTCAGTCAAAGCCATTAGAAGTTTTCTAGGTCACGCAAGATTCTACCGTCGTTTCATAAAAGGCTTTTCCAAAATTGCTAGACCTATTACCAAACTTCTAGAGAAAGACACGACATTCGTCTTCTTTAAAGAATATGTTGAATCATTCAACATATTGAAAGACAAACTTGTCAATGCACCAATCATGACTACACCCGATTGGACCCTTCCATTCGAAATCATGTGCAATGCAAGTGACTTTGCAGTTGGTTTGTACTCGGACAACGCAAAGAAAAATATTTTCACCCAATTTACTATGCTAATAAAACTCTTAATGATGCACTAGAAAACTACACCACAACAGAAAAAAGTTATTAGCAGTGATTTTTGCCTTTGAAAAATTTAGATCCTACCTATTTCTCTCCAAAACCATAGTTTACACCGACCATGCCGCCATACGATACCTCTTCAACAAGCAATATGCAAAACCCAGACTCATCCGATGGATTCTACTACTCCAAGAATTCGACATAGAAGTCTATGACAAGAAAGGAGTTAAGAATGTAGCCGCATACCATCTTTCACGTTTAGAAATCCCAGCTTCAGAAGAACAACACAAGGAAATTATCAATGATAATTTCCCCACAAAGTTCTCATGCATATCCAAGCATTCATGAAAGAGGAGGATGAAAGTCCTTGGTTTGCCGATTTTGCAAACTATCTAACTTGTAGAATCCTAAGAAAAGGGCTAACTCATCAACAACGAAAGAAAATTTTCTCCTACCTTAAGTTCTACTTCTGGGAAGATCCGTACTTGTTTAGGATAGGAGCCGATCAGGTCGTTCATAGGTGTGTATCAGGAAGGAAGCCTTAGATATTCTCAAACACTGTCATGAAGGACCAACTGGTGAACACCACAATACCGCCACCACGGTCAGAAAAGTGTTTGATGCAGGATTTTTCTAGCCTACCATATACAAAGACACACATGCTTTGATCGAAGCATGCGATGCTTGTCAAAGAGCTGGGAACATTTTAGCCAAGAATGGTATGGCTCAAAAAGGCATTCAAATATGTGAGGTATTTGATGTATGTGGAATAGATTTCATGGGCCCATTCCTTAACTCATTCGGAAATAAATACATCCTAGTAGCAGTTGACTACGTGTCTAAATGAGTAGAAGCACAAGCTCTTCCCACTAACAATGCTCGGATTATTGTACGATTTCTGAAAAAGTTATTTTTTGATTTGGTACTCCAAAGGCCTTAATCAGCGACAGAGGTACTCACTTCTGCAATGCTCAAATGGATAAAGTCTTAGCACGATATCGAGTTCACCACCATTTGGCAACACCATATCACCCACAAACCAGTGGGCAAGTGGAAGTCTCGAATCCGGGAATTAAAAGGATCCTCGAAAGAACTATTGGGATGAATCACAAAAATTGGCCAGCAAAATTAGATGACGCTTTGTGAGCCCTTAGGACAACCACAAAACCACCATAGGAACAACACATTTCAAACTTGTTTATGGGAAAGCATGTCATCTACACGTAGAACTGAAACATAAAGCTTATTGGGCTCTTAAAGCATTTATAAAACCGGGAAGATCAAATTCACAAGTTAGAAGAACTGAGAGCACTGGCATACGAAAATTCCTGGTCTTACAAAGAAAAGACTCAACGTTTGCACGACGCCACTTAAAAGGAAATAAAAAGTTTTAAGTTGGCGATCGTGTACTATTATATAACACATGTTTACGTCTTTTCCTAGGAAAGTTGAAATCTCGTTGGACAGTCCCATACATAGTTGAATCAGTTTTTGACTATGGGATAGTCGAGATCTCAAACTCTGACGGCCACAATTTCAAAGTTAATGGACATCGATTACAAGCGTACATCAATGGACCATTCGATGCCATCTCGAAGGTAGTAATCTTCCATCATAACCAATAAACATACTGGAAGTAGGGTCTGGCCAAGATCCTCATTAAACTAGGCCTTGTATATATGTTCTATTTGTTTAAAAAAATTAACTAGAACACAGGGGCGTGCCTCAGTTGGCACGGTTCCGTGCCACAAACTGCGGGCCGAAATCTTCACTGTAAAAATCTCAGTTAGTCTGATTTGTAATAGAATTGTCAGATTAAAAGCACGGGGCGGTGTTTCCAGAAGCATGGGTCGTGCCTGGTTACAGTTTGGCTATATATTGCACCTCTTTCCAATTCATTTCTTTCACCAAACCACACACAAACTCTCACCCCTGAGAAATCTAAATGGCAACTGAGATGAGCAATGAAATTCCCGTTCCTCGCCAACCGAGAAACGAAACCGACACGTTTCCAAAACCGAGCTACTCATCGAACTTCAAGAGCTCATGAAGGAACTCACCGAAATGAATCTCCTTGCAGAAATGTGTACATTCAACACACCGAGTCGGTGGAAAGTATGAAGATGGAATTACGAGACATCAACGAGCAGTTGCAGTTTCAAGTTCTTCGTTTCACCTACTTTCCTCCACCCGGGCTGTTCGCTGGAGGAGACCCATTCAGTGGAATCTAGAGTCATGTTTATCTTTTCATGTATAATCAAGTGCACTAGGCACAAAGTTTAGGACTTTCGGGCTTAACCCGATTTAATTTCATGTTCTAGGATATTCGGGCTTACCCGGATTCCATGTTTAGGACCTATTATTAATGAAAGTAACTTTAGTTCGTAAAATGTGTTCACTTAGCATCTTAAACATCGTACCAAAAATTCATGCTCTCGCGTTTCGCTTAAAAAACAAAGATAAAATTCTAGTGACCAAAAGCACGGGGCGTGCATCCTTATACACGGGGCCCGTGGTCACCTTAGAATCTTTAGCATGATAAGTGCTGACGTCGTACAGTTCTCTGAATCAAAAACATTTATTCCCTCAAAGACACGAGGCCATGTAACATGTTACACAAGCCATGCTCGACGTTCCAGTCTCTCTATATATTACAAGCCATCTACACAATTCCATTCATACCAAAATAAAAATTCCTCAAATGGATAACAAGAGATTGGAATGGAAACCATTACAGAATTTCAAGAATGGTGAAAATTCCTCACATCTTGAAGAAGAAATCATAAGGCTTCAAAGTATTGTGAGAGACTGGGTCGAGAGCAACATTCAAACGGAGGCTCGTTTGATCGAGTTGACAAACAAAATCGAACTACTAAGGTTCGAAAATTTCCACATTGTCGATAGTCATAACAAGGATGTGGATTTGAAGCTCAACTTCCTTGACCGAGAAATCAGAAAGCTGGGAAAAAAACTTTCCAAACTCTTGGAAGCTAAGAGAGCCCCACCACACATTCAAGACCTATTCGGGAATGGGGGTCGTCAGTAGTTTTGAGTAGGATAATCCTTGTCTTGTTTTCCTAGGATTTCTTATCGATTAAGCTAGTTCTTATGTTTCTCGGTTCATTTTGTTTTATTTTCGGTGTAATGTTTGGAAAGTTAAAATAAACAAATAAACAAAAATGACCTAACTGCTACCTACAGCACGTTAAAATAAACAAATAAGCAAAAATGACCTAACTGCTACCTACAGCACGGGCCTTGCTTCATGAAGAACGGGGTCGTGCCCCACTTTATAATACAGTTACGGGATTTTATTAAAATACTAAAATTTCCCATAACTTAACCCTAAAAACATACTCTGCCTCCTTCCAAAAACCTGCGAACCTACACCCTTCATTTCAATCTTTGCTTCAACTCTTCGATTCTCAACATAACGTATGTTAATTTGATGATTCTATGAGTCTATTTCACTATTCTAGGTCAAAATCGGGTTGAAAACGAGGCCCAAATCGAAATACATACCCATTTTTTGTTGAATCGGGTCAAAACCCAAATATTAGGATGCTTAATTGATATAGTTTATGGTTTTGATGTGTTGAAAAAGATTTGACCCGCTTAGAACACAGGATTGAAAGAATTTGTGAAGAAAAATCATTCGGGTTCGGGTTTTGAACAACCCATACCATATGAATCGAACTCGGATGATATGTCTTAAGAACTGAGCTGAAATGTAAGTTTGAATCATAACAACTTCAAAATTCGGATTAAAAACACAGGTTGTATTCCTGCAAAACACGTCCTATGGTCCACTGCAGGTCAACCTAAAGTCAAAATTGGTCAAATTAATCAAATCTGCCAAAATTCTAAAAACATGGGGTCGTTCTTCAAGAAGCACGGGGCATGCTTCAGTGTCTGTTCCATATTTTTAGTTAAATTTCGTGATTATATGCCTAATATTGCTCTAAATTGTAGTTGTTTGAATATGGGGATGACGAGCATGCTGTCTTGGTTTTCCCCGAGGACACGATGCGAGATAGGATCGCCCGACGGAGGTTGGGGCACTTAAACAACCGATACCCAGAACCGACCTTCTACGCATGTACCGACACATTACATCAAGTAAACCAATTGGGAAGGTACAAAAAGTTGGTAAATTGGCCATGGGTGCTTGTTCTCAGACAAAGGGGTAAATCAGAACCGAAATGACCAAGGAATTTTTGACTCCGTTCTCGAAAAAAACGAAGGACCTGTATATGTGGGACGATGAGGCTGTCCAGTTTAGAATCGGTGGAGCATGGTATAATACTTCGGTCACACAACTGGGGATCGATATGGGCATTTACACCTCCGATGAAACCGGCTCTCCCTTATGGTATGAGGCAGGGACGACTTTCACGGACGAAGATGGTCTAGGAAATAGGTGAACCGGGAAATACAAGGAGGCAAGGATGGGAACAGTTAAGCAATGGAAATGAAGAGTATTATCCAAGCAGCACCAAGAGCACTGCTTTACGCGACCCCCCCCCCCACCCGTTGATACGCTACATTCACCTCTTGTTGATCCACACAGTGACACAACGTGGACAGAGCGAGGGGGTCGTGGGGTTAAGAGATTTGTAGGCCCTTTATTGCATCAAGAACGAGGAGCCATGCAACATCACGTACCTGTTCTGTCAACTATTTAAAACAAATGTGAATGCAAAAAGCTCTAATACCCTGATCTTTAGTGGTTCCTGGATCTATAAGTTCTACAAGACCTATGGTGCAGATCCCGAGGGAACACGAGGCCCGAGCCCAATACCACTCAATCTCAACCTTTGTATCAGTTTGCAAATGGTCCAACAGATTGAACGAAACCCACCACAGTTGAGGTTTCAGGATGCCCTCAACTGGATCTGGGATCCTGAGGACCTCACTGAGATGACCATTCAGTACATACCTGAGAGGAGGACCAGATCGCCACCACGACAGACCCGCCGCCGCACTTACTCTCAGCAGGTGGCCCATCATCATCAGGAGACGTCCCCAACTCATCATATCATAACCAGTACTCCTTTGAAGGGCTATATGGGCTCATTGACCGATTTCAGACTCACACTACTGCTTACTTTGACAAGTTATTAGAGCAGATTGCTTCATCTGATGCATAGCATGCCGTGGAGTACACACAAACAAGGCGGGAGATTCATCAGTTAGGTGAGTGCGTGGTTCGGCATTGATAACCCTTTTACTCGGAGCATCCAGGTAAATGACGAGCGACAGCGTTGGTAGGCCTGGTTATGGGCATGGCATGGGTGGTAGTGCTTGATGACATTATTATTATGTTTGTTTGAGACAATTTTATTTGGTTGTTTGTTTGTTTCATGTTATGGTCGGGTGTGCCGAGACATTTAACTGTGGACTTATTTAGCCCGTGTGGGCAGGGTATGGATGATTTCATACCCAATTTTCAGTATTATTTTGCTTTGGTTGTTTGTTGGTTGTGTGCAGTTTTTATTATTTAGGTATAGTACAGGAAAATGGACGAAAACAGGGGACGCTCTGTCGTAATTCCGTTAACCCATATGGAAGTTCCTTTCCGTTTTACTCACCATACTTCATATGAATCTTATCATGAATCTTTTTATGAATCCTTTCACATTGAAGTCAATGTGAGATTCAAGTATGGGGAGGGGAATTACTTGACCAATTGCTTGTTCAACTAATTATATAATTCTCTAATAACCAAAATTTTTGTAGAAAATAAAGACTATTTTTATGACAAAACCAAAAAAAAAAATCCAAGAAATGTTTTTGCAAAAAATGAACTAAAAATATACTATACTAAAAAGGTGAAAAAGTAAAAAGAAGTTTTGTAATATTGAGAATAAGTTTATGTAAAATATGGCATTTATACTCAATCCTTTCGTAATTGTGAGATAAACCTCATGCCATATAAATATTTTTTAGAAGATTTGAGTGAGTCATATGTTTTGTGTGATTTAGAACTTGTGCAAATGTTCATTTCAAGACCGCACGAAACATTGTATAAACAAGAAGGTAATATTATCACAATTCACTCAAACCATTCTCCAAATTACAACACAATACCCAAAAAAAACCTTAACCAAAAACCGTACCACTTTATCCCTCTCACCGGTAAAATACAATACTAGTCTTTTACCGGCAGACCCTAAAGAACTGGAAATACATTCTATCGATTTCAATTTCCTTTGCTGCATACATTTCGCAAAACCCAGGTTGCCTCTATAACAACTCGGGTTTTTTCTAAATTAATATTTATTAATTATTACCCGACCCGTTTTCATTTTCGGGAAATTTGAATCAATAAAAAAATATTATTTATCTTTCTATTATTATATTGCTTATTATAATTATAGTTTATTATATAATAAAACTTTGGTTCATGTGCAAAATTTTCCCCAAACATAAACTTGAACACAAAATTGTTTCCACCTTATATTCTCAGGGACTAAACTGCAAGTTTCTTATATAACCCATTATCCAATCTGGTTAACCCAATAACCCAAACCCATATTCGCGAACCCGGTTACACTATAGGAAGACTTGGACCTCAATTCTCGTGGATTTTTATGAAAATTTACTAATGGACGTATAATACATTCCAAGATCGGCCAACCAACAATTTTAATCAAGTTAATTCGATCAACTGATTCATTATACCAACTTTATACAAGCCGGCCCTAACCCTAACCCTAAATCAAACAACATATAAACGGTTATAGTTATACAATTAAGCTTCCTCTCACATTCACCTTTAGGTCGCGACTCAAACCCCTATAGTTAATTGAATTATAGCAGCCTCATAATATCATGTTCGTCTTCATTCTTCGCCTGTACTGTCACGAACCATTTAACCCTCATTACCATATCGTTTGAGGTAATAGATATAAGTATTATACTCGCTTTGCAATTCTCATCAATAACCCTAACATAAATTGCTAAATTATAACACGGATTGATCGATTAAGGTTGCTAGGGTTTGTTCTTCATTTTGCGCATCAACTTTCTGGTCATATAGTATTTAGTTTTGTGTTATATTCAAGTAAAACTCCTAGCCCAGTTGGCTAGGGGTGTGCGAATAAGGGTTGCTTGGCTGGGGGCGCAGGTTCGAGCCACCCCCAGCCTTACCCTCCCCTATATATATATATATATATATATATATATATATATATATACTAGTAAGAGTGCCCGCGCGTTGCGGCGAGGACACAATTTTGATTCAGTTAGTACCGGCTCCTTGCGTTACCCACACCTTCGATAGTAAAATTTGGTTTCCATATAGTTTACGATAGTAGAATTTGGTTTTCGTATAGTTTACGATACCAAGAAGTTTAGACAACAATATTAGCGAAAGATAAAATAATATAAAAAGCATAATACAGGTATTGTAATTATTAAATTTTTAATTGCGTTTCATTAAGTTATCAAATGTTTTATTTTTAATTAAACACTTGTTGACGAACATCTAATAGCCTTCCAACTTGATTGGAGCCTTCAATTCACGTTTCGTCTATTAAAATACCATGTTATTGTTCATCCTCAATATATTGGTCAAAGTGTGATCCCCTAAAATAGGTGTGACAAAATTGCTTAAAGCCATTTTTTTTGTTAACCATTTTAAGATTTAAAAAATAAGAATGTTGGAAGAGAATTGGGTAAAAGTGATGACAGTTTAGGTGAACTTTTTATTGTATTATTCATTGGGTAAAAGCGATGACAGTCACTGACTATTTTCGGGAGTCAAAAAGTGTTTTAACTTGCAAGTCCGAAGCTGATAGAGTAATACGTGTTAGGTTTTTTACTCGTCTAATTGAATTGCAAAAGTACAATTACTGGTAATTTCAAATGGTGGTAATTTGAAACAATTTTTAAATGTTGGTTGAATTTTAAAAGGTTTAAATGATTTAGACGACCAGTTAATACAAAAAGTCATATTACTCGTAACCGAAATTGACCCGTAAATGTTTGAACCCGAGCCAAGTTGATTTATTTAATATAAGGCGTGTTGACCCGAAGTCATTTAACTGGAGAACCCATATTGAAACGACCCAATTCTGGCCGGAACCGATAATAGGAGTTAATCGACCCGTGCCGGTTTGAACCCGAACAGGGTTTAAGTTTTTAACCGGTTTGTACACATGTAATATGCAATGCCACATGATAATTTAATCAGATACATGTCCGAAAATAACGAACTTTTCCCTAAACTTTTTGTTGGTTAATCATTTATCGAGAAGTGTCTCATCCCCCAAAAAAAATAAAATAACAGAAATACAAAGGTGGAACATAAAATTATGTGGTGCTGCAACTGTAGTTAACAAATATGCCATGAAATCAAGTTATCCAAAATAAAGGGTTGCATAAATTTTGAACAAAAAAAAGTCTGTGTAACTTTGTAACCTATGTTTAAAAAAAGTCAACGCAAGCTCCAATACAAACAAAAACAATTAAGCTTCCACAAAAGATGTGTAATATATAAAATGCAAATGCACAAAGGTTGACACAAACAAGACAACTAAATGTCATGCATGTTCACAGTAAACGAATTGTACTTGACAATTAAGAGAACCATGATACATGGATGATTATTCAAGTTGTCATTGTAGAAATTTTGTCCAGCAAAAACTTAGATTCATCCGCATAATCAACTGGAGTAATAGCTTTAGCGGTAATTTTTTGTTTTTTCTCATTATTGTATTCTAGTGTTGTAACCATCAAACAAAGAAGGTGTGGGGCCCATATGGCTTTCTTAAGTTGTGTTTGATAAGAAGTTCCATCACCCTGTAAACATATAGCAACCGTTATAAGAAGTTGGTATTCGCACAAATAAAGATAGGTTACCAAAACAAGAATTTGACTTACATGTGCCCTCATATGATCAAGCTCATTAGCTGAGAACCCTATTATTTTCTCGGCATCGTCACCAAATGCGGTAATCCAAGCTCCACTAGTTGCATTTGTAAACTTTTCAGACAGTATATACCTGCAAATAAAACACTTTTAATTAAAATATGATAATCATGGTTAGCAGTGTTTAAGTCGACGGTAGTGTCACAGACCTCAAATTACACTCAGCTGGGGTTTTTTTGCATGATTGACAAGAGTAACCGGTACCCTCATCACCAGTAACTTTCTTGTTGCAACTTGTGTATGCGCGATAATAAATGGTTTGACCGGGCTTAAGAAAAGTCATACATGCACGTGTCGTGTAATACACTGGCTGCTTGACAAATGCAATTGTTAATATAACAGAGTAACTAAAACTTTCTATAGTTTTTAATGTTTGATGGCATTTGTAGCAAAGTTGAAATCAATAGCGATACGTTTATACGCCATCTAATCAAAGAATAATGAGTCCGGCCACAATGTAATAATAACAAAAGGGTCGGATTGCAACGTTAAGTAAAAAATGTTCTGGTGACCCACCCACTTTTCTCATCGCACTCCCTTATGTAAAAGTGAATACATTTTCGTCACCCATGGACGGGTTGCTTGTTATATGGTATAGAGTAACGCGGTCCGAGTACATCGATAGGCCACCATTTTTAATTGCAGGGCTGAAAGTGGAGCCTACAGATTTAATGTCCGAGTCTTTGCCATCTGAAGCATACCAAGATCCTAGTTTCTCTAAAGCAGGGCTGGTAGGGTTTATTTGTATTATCGTCTTTGTGACTGTTGGCAATGATACCCCAAAACCATGAAATTGAGCAACAAATAAGCAAAATGCAACTATATATGTATGTATATATAGATATACATCTGTAGATACTTATACTTATATATGTGTATATATATAAAATAGATTTATATGTAACGATTGTTCATTACCTTGAAAATCTGATACTCTTAGGTATTTGATCGCAACAATTTGTGAGGCATCAGCACGGTCCGATAATTGTTCGCCGACATCATTGGAAAGGGGGCACCATAAAGTTACAACCACCGATTTGTTACTGGAATGTGGATAATTGGAGGTCAAATAGTTATAAAAGGGAAAATGTAAATGTTAAAGCCAAAATAAAACATAGTGGAGTTACGTGTCATCCGCGATAGTTATGTCGCGTTTTGGGACAATCTCGTTGTCCAACTTCCTTTTGATTGTCTTTATTGGTGAATACATTTCGCACAATGCCAATAACATCTACGGTTAATTAAAGTAAAAGAAGGTGAAGTTAAAAGTGAAAGTCAGCAAGAGTAGCGTATACAAAAAGAATTATACCAATAAGTCCCTTGTCTTGTACATGTTGTGCTAATTGGTCGATTGGCACAAAGTTGAATTTGGTTTCAGGAATGATAGTGGGTCCGCCTACTGCCTCTTCCACTTGAGAATATTCATTCAAAGTCATTTCATAATCATTTGGAACAGTCTTGAATTCCTTCTTAGCCAATTACACTGATCCTTTAGATATGTGGTACACTTTGCCCAGCTCAAACACGCCAAAGAACTTCCTTACGTCGTCATTAAATATGGTTGCTTGAATTTGAGTTCCCTGGAAATATAAACATATTGATATCTTTGTGGTTTGAAATAATAATATATATGTAATATGTAATTTGTATAATATAGGTAGCAGAATGCAAACTTACATCTTCATCAGTCAGTTCAACATTAAAAAGGCAGCCCTCGCCTCGTGCGTTCTTGTAATAGTGCATTGTCCCTTTAGACGTGAAACGGACTTTAATGGTCCAGTTTCCTTGATACGGGTTCAACGAAGCGAGTGGGTGTACAGTCCTGCTATTTGACATGTCTCTTCCGGGTGCGATCCTACGATACGTGTTGAAAACAAACACGTTTAAAACAACGAAAAGGACCTTACCCAATGCGTGTTTATTCCCGGTTAGAAGTTGGTTTTAAAATTTAGATGTAAACGGGTTAAAGGGGCAACCCATTTGTATGTAAACACCTAAACTCAAACCCGGGCTGTTTTTTAACGGGCCATGTAAGCTGACCCGGTATTTTTGTTTTTTTTTTTTTGTGCTTCGGGGTCGGGATGTGTTCCGGGCCTTTACGGAAGTAAAACAAAAAAACGAAATGCGTGTTTATTCTCGGTTAGAAGTTGATTTTAAAACTTTAGATGTAAACGTGTTAACGGACCAACCAAGTTGTATACAAACACTTAAACTCGTACCCGGCCTGTTTTGTAACAGCCCATTTAAGCTTACCCGGAAGATATTTTTTTTGTCCAACCAAAATCTTTTATAGAAGCTTCGGGGGTCGGGTTGTGTTCCGGTCCTTGACGGAAGTAAACCCAAAAACCTAAAATAAAACGACCCACCAACTGAGTTAAACCATAAAAACACAGTGGTTGAACATAGACTTACTTGTAGTTAGGTGGGCAGTTGAGGTGATAACACACGAGGATAGTCTGTTACATAATACAGAAGTGATTAAGGAATTGTTCAAATGTAGGACAAAGCAACAAATTTTATGAATATGAAACCAGCAAAAGCATGACAACATTTGTAATGAATACAGGAATACATAGCCACAAAACATGCTAGGGGAGGTATCAATATTATGGACATGTAATTGGCGTCAACCGTTTGACTATAGTTTAGACAAACAGGTATTTGGGAAACATGGGCCGTCAGCAATTTGGCTGTAGATTTAGTCAAACTGCTGATTGAGAAGAATGAATGTATACACTACAGTCGTGTTGTTCAAATAAAGTACATACTAAATTTTTGTTCTCCGAACCGGACTTGACGGTAGTAAAACCAAAAACCCAAAAACCTAAAATCAAAAGACCCCAGCTGAGTTGAAATTTAAAAAACTACTCACGACCCGCTCTTGAGCGTTAACGTAGTCGGCTCGTTAATCTAAAGTAACACATGTTTCATTGGGTATTCGCGACCCGTTTTGTTAAAGGGTCATGGAACCTGACCCAATGTCTGTTTATTCTCGGTTGGAAGTTGGTTTTAAAAATTAAAATGTAAACGGGTTAACGGGGCAACCCATGTATATGCAAACAATTAAAGTCGAACTCGGGCTGTTTTTTAACGGGCCATGTAACCTTACTCGGAAGCCTTTTTTTTTTTTGCTTCGGGGTCGGTTGTGTTCCGGGCCTTGACGGAAGTAAATCCAAAAAACCCAATGCGTGTTTATTCCCGGTTAGAAGTTGGTTTTAAAATTAAGATGTAAACGGGTTAAACGGGCAACCCATTTGTATATAAACACCTAAACGCGAACCCGGGCTGTTTTTTAGTGGGCCATGTAAGTTGACCCGGTAGGTTTTTTTTTTTTGTGTTTCGGGGTCGGGTTGTGTTCCGGGCCTTGACGGAAGTAAAACCAAAAAGCCAAATGCGTGTTTATTCTCGGTTAGAAGTTGGTTTTAAAAAATTTAGATGTAAACGTGTTAATGGACAAACCAAGTTATATGCAAACACTTAAACTCGTACTCGACCTGTTTTGTGACAGCCCATTTAAGCATACCCGGAAGAAGTTTTTTTTTGTCCAAGTCAAAATCTTTTATAGAAGCTTCGGGGCCTTGACGGAAGTAAAACCAAAAACCCAAATACCTAAAAAAAAGGCCCCAGCTGAGTTCAAATTTTAAAAACTACCCACGACCCGCTGTCGAGCGTTAACGGAGTCGGTTCGTTAATCTAAAGTAACACATGCAAACACTTAAACTCGAGCCGGGCATGTTTTTTAACAGGCCTGTAGGTTCCTGGACGGATCGTACACGGGATGTTCTCTAACAACGCAGGTGCGGAATCCCTGCGTAAGTAGGTTACGAGTGTAGATATAGAATAACACAAGCAATGAATCAAACACGTAATATTATTAACCGAACACGTGACTCGTAGTCACTATTACAGACACTGGAACTAGCAAACACGTCTGCTTAAACTCGAACACTTGACTGAAACCCTAAACTCCTTCACACGACGATTCGGCTGTAATAATCAATATATACACGACAACTTCGCCACAGGCGAAGTTGTCTGTAACTTCGCATATTCAACAAGTTCGCCTGAGCGAACTTGTTGACAACTTCGCTAGTTACACAAACAAAAACATAATCAAATACACAATTACAATACAGACTCGATTACAATTACAAGACTATGAACTACTGACAAACATGTACCAACAGACTCCCCCTTGGCAGTAGCTTCATATCTTGATTCTTCAAAACTCGAGTCTTGTAATCTGCATCTCTAAGCGTGCGCCCCTTCTTTCACACATACTGTCACTACACTTTGATATCTCCTAGCTTGATCCTTCCAAGCAGGAATGTAGAAGATCTTCTTGTTGTTGAGTACTTCCAGATCAGCTTGCGACAGGTTAACAAGATGCATCGGGTCGTAAACCCGAAGCAGTTCTTGTTCATCCTCGTCCTCCATTACTGCCTCTGCAGTCTCACAGTCCACAAACCACCATTTCAAATCTTTCAGCACATCTCGAGGCATAGCTTTCATGGGTACCTCCTTGATACATCGGACTGGTTTGTACTTCATCACCATCCACGGTTTACCATCTGCTCTCATACCTCTCTCTGTATCCTTCACTAATTTTCCCTTTTGTGGCTTTAGCAACTCAAACTTCTTTTCTTTTACTCCTTCTTTCCACATTATCTTCTCAATCATTCTAGCCATATTGTCGTTGTTTCGGTTTATCAGGCCCAACCTGGCCAAATCTTTTACTTCGCATTCAGGCAATGTGTTGAACGATCTCAACATTCTCTTGAAATATTGAACGCCATCATAACGCTTCACCACAAACAACTTGAGCTGTTCATCATAGATCCAACAAATAATCCCCTTTTTCGCCTCTGCATACCCTTTAATGTTGTAGCTCTTTCTGAACATGGTTGGAACAGCAGGCTTCTTGGTCTTGACAAACCAATGAGCATATTCTTCCTTCCATCTAGGCTGCTCTTCCCACACCGTCTCATCCAACACCGTTTCATCACCAACACCCGACTTTTCCACTTCGGGAATGTCATGCTCAACATCATCATCCATTATCTCACCTTCTTCTAACACATTTTCCACATTAATCTTTTCCCCAATCCTCTCAATCTCATCCACGGGCAACACGTCGTCATCATCCATAAACTCATCGTCTTCCTCATCATCCAACTCCTTTAAAGCATCGATAACGTCCTCAACATCAGCATCATCACCCATAACTCCAACATCATCATCATCTGCATTTGTAGACTCCCCCTCAGTTGTGGAAGCTCCAAGAGCCTGAGAGGTTCTTGGCAGCTCATCACCTGCACCTGAAGGTGCATTGGGATCATCGTCATGATCTTCTCGTCTTTTCGTTCTCAACTCATCGCCCCTACACGTCTTCTCCCCCTGAGATGCCAAGTAATCCTTGAAGGCATCTATTATTCGTCCATGTTCTACCAGGAGGGCAGCTTGTAGTTGATTGGATTCCACTAGGCGGTCAATAGTCTTTGACTGTTCAGCAACAATCCGCTCTAGCGAAAGAATCCTCTCGGTATCTGAAGTAGGCAATGGAGTTGGTGGAACATCAGCAGAAGTGACCGCAGGTGGTACACTTGGTAACCCTGCAGTAGAGGTGATTGTCGACTCCACAAACCGTGCAACTACCACCGGTGGATTAAGCGGTTGAGGTGGTAGGGACACAATTGTTGGTGCCGACGTCTCGATCGCTGAAACCTGTGCAGTTGTAGGAATAAGAGACATACCAGATAAGGCAGGTGGAGCAAAACGTACTAGTCTTGAAGATTCTCCAGCTCCCGAACCTATCCCTCTCTGTTCTCTTCTTGAGCGTCTTAGCACAATCTGTACTGCCTCCTCTTCATCCACTTCATCCTCATCCTCCCCCACCGTTCTCGGCCTCTTTCCCGTAGTCCGTTCACGAGACACCATAAGTCTTCTTGCCTCAGCAAACGTCTCGTCTAGATCAGAGTCAGCTACCGAAGTAGCTGCTCTGGTAACATCCATAAACTGAGGACCCGAGACATCCATATCAAACAAACCATGTCCACTAAAAGCAGCATCTAGATCAACGTTTTCAGCAGTGGACACAGCCTGAGATATAGTAGCTGGCACAGCAGCAGAAGATACAACAGGCGCAGCTGATACAGCATGAGGTGCTGCCGCCTGATGTGGTTGCGGATCCCTGAACTCGTCCCCTCCTGCAGGAACATACTCCGGGTTAATGAGATACCCGAAAAGTGGAGTATGCCTGGGACGCCGCTCAGGGTTGCTTCGAGTGCTCGACGTTCTGCACTGAGCAAAGATACGTTTTGTTACGCACTCAACGTATCTGATAGGGCGTCTTTGCGGTACAGACGGAGCGACATGATTGATAATCATTTGAAGAAATCGCGGATACATGATAAATCGTTCTCGCGCCGTCGCCCGTCTCTGACGATCAATCTCATAGAAAATCATCTGACTAAAAGAGTAACGACGATTGTAAGTCAGGGCCGTCATGGCAGATTGCATCGTCGCACCCATCCCGTCTGTTCCTGCTTTCCTGCCGGACATGCACACAATTAACACGTGCATCAGAAAGCGCCATTGGTCCAGCAGAAAGCCTTTCCTCCTCTGCGAGTCCCCCAGCGGACCCGAATAACCCATTCTCAAGTATGCTCCGTCACGGAAAGGAGCTACGAATTCCGTTGGGTCGTCTCTCGTTTCTACACCGAACTGCAGAGCCAACCGTATGTCTTCCGAGGAAAACTGTATGGCATGACCATTGACAGTTGCTCGCATCACTGGAGGCTCCGGTCTGCAATCATAATACACCGTCTGCCAGAAATCTTGAATGTTGGGCAGAGATATGGGTAGTGTATTAGTGATCGCGTGAAAAACTCGTGATCGTTGGAGAAATGTGATAATCTCCCTATAGTCTTCAACGCCTCGTGCGTCTGGATCCAAAGTGATGTATTGGTTATGAGCTGGGAAGAATTGTCGTTGCTCATCACCATCATCACCTCCAGCACCTCCAACAGCAGCCATATCTGCACAAAACAAATCAAGTTAGAGACGTTTTACGTAACTCACAAGTTCGCAGTGTAGCAAGTGCGAAGTTGTGATGTAAGATACACAGGCGAAATTAAAGTTGAGGCGAAGTTGGGGACAACTTCGCATCATCAGTAAATTCGTCTAAAAAAAAACAGTTAAAAGAAAAGGATATAGGCGAAGATAAGGATAACTTCGCCACGGCGAAGTTACAGTTAAGTTCGCCAGGGCGAAGTTGTGGATAACTTTGCCAAGGCGAAGTTGATGATAACTTCGCCACGGCGAAGTTGTGGTTAACTTCGCCCAGGCGAAGTTGTGGATAACTTCGCCCTAGGCGAACTTAAGCGTCTGGCGAAGTTGAGATTAACTTCGCCAAAACCATAACTTCGCCTGAAACAGAATCGGCGACTGTTCGGATTCTGAGGTCGAAATCCGATGTTTTCGGACCGATTAAACGATAGAAACATGAAGAACAACATATTTCAAAGGTGTATGGATGAAAAGATCGTCCATGAACACGTAACGAGAGGTCGAAAAAACTTGGTTTCGAGGGTTAGACGACCCGAGGTCTCTAACCGGGTAAAAGTATAAAGTGAATGAAAGAATGAAATCGACAACACATACCACTCAGTATAGTAGAAACAAGGAACAAAAGATCGAAATCGAAAGTGTATATAAAAAAAAGGTTAACCGGAATTAAGGATAAGTTCGCCGGAAAAAAGTTAATAAAAAAAAATTTCACTGTTGAAAACCCCTTTTATAGGGCTGAGTTGGTTCAGGCGAAGTTATTCTTAACTTCACCTAAGCGAAGTTAAGTACAACTTCGCCGATTCAACAACTTCGCCCGATATTTACAAAAACAGCCCTTTCAGTTTGAAAAAATCTTGAATATATCCTTATAAGTTACCAAAAAGAGTTAAACAAAAATGATCAAGACCCAGTAACCAACAATAAAAATATAACTACAAAAACAGAAAATACTTATAAAATTTTAACGAAATAAGGGATCAAATTTCAGTCTAGTCAGGGACCACTACGTTTTAGAAAAGATCCGAACAGGAATCATACTAACTATGTGACTGTCACTTGGATCCGTGTTTGGCTGTATTATGACATAGAGAAAACAGGTTGTAAGCATGTAATAACTTAAATGGTTTTCATTGTTTCTGTGATACGGATTAAGGTTCAGTTAAGCTCAAAAATTTAAGTTGGCAACAACTCAGAGGTAATGATGCCTTCTATCTATTCTCAAAGCGTATTTGGCTATACCCAAGTCACCCCGAATTGACTTCGACCCATAGTGTCTGATTAACTTGTAGATACTCGTTGTCTGCTTCCCGTTTTCTTCTTACTCCAAACTTGAGAAATCTTGAGAAGTTTCGGTTCTCGTGTTTATTGTCACTATTTCTCATAAGTACAAAAATTATACATGTTTTTTTTTTTTTTTTTTTTTTTTTTTTTTTTTTTTTTTTTTTTTTAATCAAACCTAAGAATTTTCATCGGAGTACTAAACTACTACAAGTCCCGAATCTGGATCACTGCAGTGTCTTTAAATGCTTTCTTCACGGGAATCAGAACACTCACGGGCTCGTGTATGACTGGGTAGTTGCTTTTCTGCCTATCCTTCGAAAAGATATGTATGAAGACATACAAAACTCTTAAGAGGTTTCCACATAAATTCGAGTAAATTTAAGTTAGTATCACATCTACTTTTACGCACCATTAAAATTACCATGACATACAATGACTGTTCTAAAGCCTTTTAAGCTTATTAACTTCACTAGTTAGGCACACATAGTCAGTATATATATCATTTTCCAAGGTTGGATCAATTTTCTTTTAAACACAGCAAAGAACTTCTTACGAAGTAATAGACTTGAAAAGTAATTTCATTTCCCTAAAAAAATTTTGAATTCAATCGCCCCAATCATGTCAAAGTCATCAGGTAAACGGCTATCCTGAAGATCCATTGGATCAGCTGGACCGACCACATACAAGTATGTGTCCTTCTTACTAAGAATGACCGACTAATTTTCAGCAACTGAAAGAAAAACATGTCAACACTGCCCCAGTTACTTTCAGTCTTCCGGTTAATGGCTATCCTCATTTCCTAAGTCGAAAACAAGGACCAAAACATATCCGAGGAGATGTCCATCAAACTGAGGTAACCGACTAATTTTAAGCAATAAAGACACACATTTTTTTTTTTTTTTTTTTTTTTTTTTTTTTTTTTTTAATCAAAAACAAAGACATGGTTACTCGGGATTGATCATCCCATTTAGCTCAATTAGGTTTTGAAATCTGGATTTATCAAACGCTTTTGTAAACAAGTCAGCAAAATTTTCAAGTGTATCAACTTTTTCGATCTTGATCAGTTTCTTCTCAGCACAATCCCGTATGAAGTGATGACGAATGTCAATATGCTTAGTTTTACTGTGCTTCACGGGATTGTTAATTACTGAGATGGCGGCAGTGTTATCAATTAAAATAGGAGTGAGTAAGAAATTCAGACCATAGTCGCGCAATTGTTGCTGAATCCATAAAACCTGAGAGCAGCAGTTGGATGCTGCCATGTATTCAGCTTCGCAAGTTGAAATTGCAACTGATGTCTGTTTCTTGCACTGCCAGGAAACTAATCTTCCTCCAAGAAACTGACAGCCTCCTGTTGTTGACTTCCGACTCTGATTACAACCTCCATAATCAGAATCAGTATATGCCACCAGTTCAACGTCTCCTCCCTTTGGGTACCACAATCCTAGTTTCGGCTTGCCCTTGAGATACCGCAAAATCCTCTTCACACCTTTCATGTGAGATTCCTTTGGGTTTGCCTGAAAGCGAGCACAAAGACAAACAGAAAACATTATATCAGGCCTAGAAGCAGTTAAATACATTAAAGAACCTATTATCGCCCGATACAGAGTAGGGTCCACATCTGTGTCACCATCTGATTCAGCTCCCAATTTGTGATTGATGCAGATTGGAGTGTCATATGGAGAACTGTCCTCCATCTTGAATCTTTTCAGCACATCATGAACATACTTTGTTTGATGAATGAACATCCCATCTTTCTTCTGATCAACCTGCAATCCTAGAAAGAAAGTTAGTTCACCCATAGCACTCATCTCGAATCGTTTCTTCATGACAGCCTCAAAATCTTGACACATGGATACTCTTGATGCAGCAAAAATGATGTCATCCACGTAGACTTGAACCAGTAAGAAGTCACATCCTTCTCTCTTCACAAACAGCGTACTGTCGATCAAACCCCTTTCAAAACCATTTTCCAGCAAGTAGTCCGATAACGTTGAATACCAGGCACGAGGTGCCTGATGTAAACCATATAACGCCTTGCTCAACCTGTATACATGATCAGGAAAGTCTGGGTCAGGAAAACCCGGTGGTTGCTCAACATACACAACCTTGTCAACTTTCCCGTTAAGAAACGCACTCTTTACATCCAACTGAAACACCTTCATCTTTTTGAAAGCAGCAAACGCCAAAAACAATCGAATCGCTTCTAACCGGGCAACAGGAGCGAAAACCTCATTGTAGTCAATACCCTCTTGCTGATTAAAACCTTTAACAACCAGCCTCGCCTTATTTCTCACAATAATCCCCTTTTCATCTCTCTTGCACTTGAACACCCATTTCGTGCCTATAGCATGCACATTCTTTGGTTTTTCGACCAAAGTCCAAACTTCCATTTTCTCGAACTGAGCCAACTCTTCTTGCATAGCTTCGACCCACGAACTGTCCTTCAAAGCCATTTGATAATTCTTCGGTTCAATTTGGCTTATGAAGCAAGAGTACAAACATTCATTCATAATACCTGTATCTTTAATGCTTGTATAAACACAGGTGTGCTCATTCAAGCTACTTCTGGTTTGTACACTAGAGGACACATCACCTATAACATTTTCCAGTGGGTGATCTTTGTGAATTCGAGTGGTCGGAACAGCACTGACATGCAAATTGTCTTCCAAGTTTGAAGAGATCTCATCAATGGTTGTTTCAGGCTGAGAGTGAAAAGGATTAATAAACTCATCTCCAGCTGAGGATGCAGGGGTATCGATAGAGTTTGATGTGGAAGGCTGAGATTTTTCTGTCATCTGATGTTGCACTTGCTCCTCTTCCTCATCAAATATCATCTTCGTCACAACTCTTTCGTCTTCTTCAGCAATTTCCAAATTAGGTACGTTAAACGACTTAAACAGTTTAACATAGTCAAAAAGCTCAGCAGGTCCATTGCTTGGTTTTGGCGGTTGATAACTAGTAATGTCGGTGTTACACACCACCTCCACCTTGCAAGTTGTCGTATTGAAGACCCGTCTGTTGGGAGTCCCAACAACATAACCGACTAGGATTCCCTCATCGGCTACTTCACCAAATTTCGAGTTAGTCTTCAAAATCGAACAAGGAGAACCAAATGGTTCAAGACCGCACAAGTTGGGCTTCCTACCGTGCATAAGCTCGTAACAAGTTTTTCCAAGTCTCTTAACTGTTAACACCCGATTCAGAACATAGCAGGCTGTAGCCACTGCTTCAGCCCAGAACATCACAGGAAGCTTTGAGTCTGCCAGCATAGTTCTGGCTCCTTCAATCAACGTTCGGTTCTTCCTTTCAGCTACTCCGTTCTGTTGTGGCGTATACGGAGCGCTGTATTGATGCTCAATACCCTTCTGTAGACAAAAGATTTCCATCTCAAAGTTCTTGAACTCTGTCCCATTGTCGCTTCTGATGAATTTAACTGATTTACTCATGACATTCTCGACTTTTGTAATGAGATTCTTTACCATCTGAGTCGTCTCGTCTTTCGTTTTCAGAAAATATACCCACGAGTATCGCGAGTAATCATCAGTTATCACCAAGCAGTAAGAAGTACCGCCTAGACTTTGTACATTCACCGGACCGAAGAGATCCATATGAAGTAGTTCTAGAGTACCAGCAATTGAGTTGATCGTCTTGGTGAGATGGCTTTTCTTGTGTTGTTTTCCCTTCTTGCACGCTATGCATTTATCTTCAAAGTTAAAACTCTTTAAGGGAACGCCCATCACAAGCCCATTTTTGACAATGTAGTTCATCTTACGAAGATGAATATGTCCCATTCTCCTGTGCCATAATTCTGATTCAGATTCGCTTGCCTTTGTCATTAAGCATGATTCTCCGGTGGCCATTTCAGTAGACCTCATATCCATCACGTATGTATTCGTTTCACGTGGAGCTTTCATTACTATCCATTCTTCTGGTATATGAAAACCAGGCTTCAATACAATCGCTTCATTCTTAGTGAAATGGACAGTGTATTCTTTATCACAGATCTGCGACACACTCAGCAGATTGTGCTTTAATTCCTCCACAAAGTTTACATTTTCAAGTGTCATTCTCCCATTCGACACAGTTCCTCTCCCAGTTATTCTTCCTCCGCTTTCACCAGCAAAACTAACTCTAGCTCCCTGAACAGGTTTTAAGTCTTGCAACAAGTGTTTGTTGCCTGTCATGTGCCTGGAACAGCCGCTATCTACAATCCAAAGATTGTTTGCAGCCCTGTTCAACTGTTCCTGCACCATAAAACAAAGAGTTAGAATCTTGGGACCCAAGACCAATTGGTCTTGGATCGATACATCCCGTATCCTGGCTTTCTCAAGTTAGCATCAGGATAATTTCTGTACGTCCTGTTAGGGAATCTCCCTGCAGATTGAGTGTAATGCCTTCCAAACCTTTGAGAATAGAAAGTGTTATTTCTTGTGGTTTGGTTGTAAAAATGAGGTTGGTTTTTATGAAAATTTGAATTCGTTACATTTTGGCATTTTTTAAAGTTTTCATTTTTAGCAGGAACAAAATGACGCTTATTCTCATTTTTATTTGGCTTCACATCTCTAAATCTCGGTTTCAAAGGACAATCTGCAACTAGATGTCCTAACTTGTTACATCTAAAGCAACATCTACTCTCCATTTTCTTGTCAAATGTTGGTTTGGATGTAGAGGCAGTGTTACCAGCCGTTCGTCTCACATAAGGTGGGACGTACGGATTGAGTGGAGAACTCTTTTTAGAAACTTCATTTTTATCTCCATCGGTGGGTAAACCTACCTTCTCTTTTGTCTGACCAGATTCGGACAACATATCCGAATCTGATGAGACTGGACTTGATACAGAAATATTCACACTAGAAACAGGCGAACTTGTTTCGCCACAGCTAACACTTGGTTCGACACTAGTAATTTTGATAGTAGTTGTCTGAGGAACTTCGAAATCAACAGATTTCTGAACACTTGGATTATAAGTATAATTGTGGTTAAAGGGTGGTGGAACTTCGTGATATCCGATTCCTCCCCTCTTTGCAGAGGTACCTGGATCACTCACGAGGTGATCAAGGATGGCCGAGGAATTCCTGAACTGCTCAAGTTTGCGGTTCAGTTCCACCACCTTTACCTGGTGGTCAGCAATCTGTTTATCCCGATCAGCAATCACTTTAGTTTTTTCTTCCAAAACTTCATAACTAAGATCAATTATTTCAATTTTCTCAGCAAGTTTAAGCTTTAAGCTTTGAATGTCTTTTTCACATGCTTTTATTTTAATTTTATAACTTGTTTCTCTTGCTTTTGTAAAATGGTGATCTTCTTTGATAGTTTTAAAGTCAGCATCTAAATGGACATACTGATCAGTTATTGTTTTAAGTTGCTCAGACAAATTCTCACAACTAGTACAAATAGTTGTAGGACTTACCTCGGAGCGATTATCTTTGTCATTTGCCATGAAAGCGGTTTCTTCTTCATTTGTTTTCTCAATTTCTTCAACCTTCTCACATTCTTCAGCTTCAGACTCAGCCATGTTTGCTTGCTCACCAGAACCACTTGGGCGTTGATTCCAGTTGTACTCTCCTGCCTCTCTGGTCAACATGGCATTTATCTCTCTGTTAACTCCTGAGTGTTGTGTAGGTCGACCTTGTCCACGTTCAACCCTCTCATTTCTGCATTCCTTGGCAAAGTGCCCGTACTGTTGACAATTGTAGCACCTTACCTTGGACTTGTCGAACCCGGGCCGACCACCAACGAACTTTCTCCCCGTTTTATTCATGAAACGCTTGACTCGCCTCACTATCATGGCCATTTGCCATTGCAAGTCCATCTCCTCCAGATCATCAGCATCGATCTGGTCATAATCCTCATCCAGAACAGCAGGGTCCACAATCTTCCCCTGGATGTAGTTTTCGTAGGAAGCAATAAATGAAGCATAGACTGCAAACTGCTCTTCAGCAGATTTTACACTCATAGGCATCTTGGTATAATTATTGCTTGATGCATTTACAGAAAAACTACTTGTGGATGCTTGAGGCTTTGAAGTACTAGATCCTCCAGCAACGAAACATACATCACCATTCGTGTTTACAGAAACGTTTCCATCATGAGGAAAGTCGGGACCTGACTCCCCTTTTGAGTAAAAAGCTGCAGATTCAGGTCTCGAACTTGAGCCTGAGTTAATCTTTGCACCATACATACCAGGGTCTTGTATCTGGTCTGTTGGTGTTTCTTTTCGAACCATATTGAGCTCATAAGTTCTGAGCTTGTTTACTGCAGTTTCCAAATCACAGTTAGGAAAGTCTCTGTCTTCCCTCATAAGGACGGTGTACATTTCCCACTTCGGTGGGAGAGCATCGAGAAGCTTTTCGACGATCTCTTCTTCTCGGTAGGCAATCGAATAATTGCTAAGCTCTGTCATTAGATGATAGTATCTGGTGATAATATCATCCAAAGATTCATTCTTCAAATATTTGAAGACGGAGAACTGGGTCTTCAAGAGTTTAATCTTTGAGGCACGGATACCTACGTTCCCCTCGAATCTGTTTTCCAGAGCATCCCAAAGCTCTCTTGCAGAAATGTACTTTCGGAACGTATGGAGAACTTCTTGAGGAAGTGCCATTGTTATCGCTGCATGGGCCTTGCTCTCGGCCTCATACATTTTCTTTTCTTCGTCCTCCATTTTACTGTACTTCTTCACCACGTCACGTCCTTCGTATTGCATGGTTGGAGGGACGTATCCATCTTGAATGCACACCCACATTTTGGCATCCTGATATTTAATGTACTGGATGAATCTATCCTTCCATGCCACGAAGTCTGTTCCCTTCATCAACCTCGGGGCCTTAGTGGCTGACCCTGCCTCAACTTCCATCTTGACCAAATCGGAGATGTTGATCGATGACATCCTTGTAAAACCTGAAAAACCTGAAAAAAAAAAAGAAAATATTAAAACAGCTCAGTAGGCGAAGTTAAGGATAACTTCGCTTGAAGGTCAACTTCGCTGAACAGAGAACTTCGCTGAGGTCTTTAATTCGCTTGAATTGGCGAAGTTAAAGTTAACTTCGCTTAGCTCTGGCGAACTTATGAGTTGAGCGAACTTGGGTAGTAAGCGAAGTTGTGGATAACTTCGCTAAGGCGAACTTATGAAATCTGCGAACTTAAGTGTGAAGCGAAGTTGCGGATAACTTCGCTAAGGCGAACTTATGAGTTGAGCGAAGTTGTGGTTAACTTCGCCAAACTTTATATCTTCGCCAAAAACCCTAATTCCAGTGACGGCAACTTCGCCTGAATTCAACAACTTCGCCTGAAGATCAGCAAGTTCGCCCGATGAACCTGGAAGTTTTTCCAGATCTGTTTTCTTCAAACCAGAAGCTCCCGATCAATGCTAAGGCTTGAAAAAGACTGTCAAGCACTAGTAGAACACAATCCCAACAAAAATACGTCTCGCGAATAGGTCAAACGAGACGAAACTACACCCGCGTGAAATCCCGAACCTCACAATCGAGCCGATGGCTCTGATACCAATTGTAGGTTCCTGGACGGATCGTACACGGGATGTTCTCTAACAACGCAGGTGCGGAATCCCTGCGTAAGTAGGTTACGAGTGTAGATATAGAATAACACAAGCAATGAATCAAACACGTAATATTATTAACCGAACACGTGACTCGTAGTCACTATTACAGACACTGGAACTAGCAAACACGTCTGCTTAAACTCGAACACTTGACTGAAACCCTAAACTCCTTCACACGACGATTCGGCTGTAATAATCAATATATACACGACAACTTCGCCACAGGCGAAGTTGTCTGTAACTTCGCATATTCAACAAGTTCGCCTGAGCGAACTTGTTGACAACTTCGCTAGTTACACAAACAAAAACATAATCAAATACACAATTACAATACAGACTCGATTACAATTACAAGACTATGAACTACTGACAAACATGTACCAACAAGGCCATTTAAGCTGACCCGAAAGTAATTTTTTTTTTTTGCTTCGGGGGTCGGGTTGTGTTCCGGGCCTTGACGGAAGTAAAACCAAAAACCTAAAACAAAAAGACCCCCAGTTAAGTTAAAGTTTTATAAACTACTCACGACCACTCTTAGCTCATTACTCTAAAGTAACACATGCTTCATTAGGTATTCTAATCCCATGTAACAAATTCGTTTTAATTTACTTGTTGCAGTTTGTTCCTTTACAATTGTAGTTTGTTAAAAATGATCGTATATTTGTTTTGTGTGATAAAATCTTGAAAATAACAGGGGTTTTGAGAAAAATAGTTAACCATTTTAAGAATTCAATAATATAAGCCGGTTTCTAACCAGCGGCTGTTGGTGGACCTGCTAGAAATCGGTTAACCGGTTAGGTTTTGCGCGTCTACATAACATCACTTAAGTTTAGGCGATTTTTTATTTCTTTTTAAATATTTGGTAACCTTATCTATCTATATGTACATGACATATTAAACATGGGGAAAATGATATGGTATAGAGTGAAATTCATTTAAAAAAATATTGTTGCATTACTGATGCATCCGGTGATACCCGGTAAGTAAGTCAAAAACCGGGATGAATCAATGATTGTGTGACCATAAAATAGAAAGCGATGGTTAAACAGAATCCATTTAAGAGTTTAAAGAAACACCTGGTGTGCAAATCCTGATACATAAGGAAAATATATAATAGCAATTGAACATAACAAAAATATATAATACCAATTGAATCAACCCACGTTTGACGTTCAGATGCTGATACAACGAAAATATATAATAGCAATTGAACAGTTGGATTGAATACCTGAGATCCACAAAATAATAAAGACCCAAAGTGTTACCTGTTAGACGGTTGGGTTGGTAGACGGTGTTGTGCAATTGTGGTGGTGGGCTGTAGAAGAATTATATACAGAAATGATCGTGTTTCAATTGAAGGTGACGGTTTCATCTGAAGGGGAGGATTGAATTGAATGTGGGTTTTAATTGATGTATATAAATGAATCAAACGTGGGTTGATGTATAATTAAACGCGGGTGTTAATTGGGGAATTAGGGAAGGTCGCCGGAGATATGAAGTATGTCGGAGAGCAGGTGGGAAGTCGCCTAAATGAGCGTGTATTAAATATAGCGGCTTCTCCATCTTAAATATAGCGAAAATCATTAAAATGTCATTTTTGTCCATCAAAATCTTTTATATGTAATATAGATATGTATGTATATATGTGATTATTTATTTAGTATTAGAAATTATTAAAGGTTCCAAGTTTATAAAAAGAGGGTTTTTATATATATATATATATATATATATATATATATATATATATATATATATATAGTTAGATCGTTTATTAATATATTAAAATATAGTTTAAGTGTTTTATAAAAGATCATATTTTATTTAAATATTATTATTTATTATCTACTATTTATCATTGATTATTTATAATACTAATTTAAAAAGAAATCATTATATATATATATATATATATATATATATATATATATATTAAAACGTATTTTTAGTTTAAAATAAACATTAAAACGATCTCTTTATATAATTTATCAAATTATAAATATAATTTATTCGAGTATTTTACTTATAATTATGATTTTGTATAATTAAAATATGCTATGTTCTATAAACTTTTGATAAATCAAAGTAATAATAAATTTAAGTAATGTTTAAACTTCGTAAGAACATACCCGATCATCAAATATCGAACCTCTATCTAGTTATAGCTTCGTTATACCATCCATATTTATTTCCTTAATTATTGTAATTAGTATTCTCGTCAGTATATCCCTAACAGCTTGACTTACCGGTTTCTTACCTATTCATTATCTCTTGCTTAATCGCTAAGGTGAGTAATCACTCCCCTTTTTACTTATTTTAAATCTTTTGGGGACATATCCGTACTTTATCTATTTACCTAATATTTAATACTCAACTTGTAGCTGTTAGTCTTGTGTGTTTAACGATTTATACTTAACGTGTTATATGCTTATATGCTTTGTTTGAATACATGTCGGAGAGGTTGTCACACCCCGACTTAGGGCCTAGGCGTGTGACCACTAGTTGGTACCTGTTTTATAAATATATAAGTGTTATGGGTTAATTTTAGCGGAAGACTTTAGGTTTGAATATAACATTAATTTACATTGAAAATTTACTTGGGAATTAAATACCAAAGTATTAGTTTACAAAATATATTTTTCATATTACAAGGATTTTAGTTTATCAAAACGGAGCCATCTCATAACACGCTTCTAACTTCATTAAGACTCCAATCCTTGCTATTGCTACTTATGCTTAATTACCTGCAATGGGTTGGAAAAATACGTCAGCTATATGCTGGTGAACACGTATGACTCTATAAAACATTTGAATGACGTTACAATTCAAATATAGTTTTCTTGACAATCTCAGCGGAAGCATTTCTACTTCCGATATATGTACCACTGCCCTACACACATAACGATGTTCTCCGAGCAACGAGGCTCTGAACAGAGAACTAATCATGACTGTTTAGCATGCGGTTACCTAGCCTTTGACTGTTTAGGTTTAACAGTTATGTTTGGATCCAAACACAAGCATATTCGGTCTGAGTTGATTTTATTCTCTATTATAACGTTTTAGAGATCATGTAATGTCATGAAATCATTGACTGACTCGTTAAGATAAACACCAGTTTATCTTTGTCGATTATAAATATGTTTTGACTGAATCAAAAGGTTTAACGTATTCACCTGTACCGTCGGTGTTGGAAACCTTGACTGATTGATTGATTGTGAGTGATATTTAACCTATACATAATAGGTTTCTATAAATATGTGAATGGTGTTTTGATTAAGCTATGATTGCTAAGCTTAACCTTGAAATTGTTTATCTTTAATTGTGAATGAAAACACTCAGGTTTTATGTGACGTTTGATGTAGCATGTTTTGGCTTAATAAGTTATAACACGTTGGTAAGTTTCTCCAGGTAAGTAAACGGATCCCTCGGTTGATTGGGATTTGTACGAATTACTTTTCCTTAGGCAAGAAACTTACTACTAGTGATATCACCCTTACAGTTTACTACATGCCCGTCAAAATATATCTTTGTTTAACATCACTTTGCTATGAAGTAACGTATATGAAAACTCATTTATGAATGTGAATGTTTACAAAATACTTTCAAGGTTAAAGGCCATAGCCTTGGTTGATTGTCTAAGCTATAATTCAAATAATTTAAACATAACTCCTACCTTAGATCGGATACTTAGAATGATATTAAGAAAAAAAGGCAGGATCTTGATCTACACGCTTATATGATTACTACTTGATTATGACTTCGTTACTTGCATGATCTTCGAGAAAATGGCACGTCGGCTTGACACGACAATAGGGCACGCATTTCTTGGTTAAGTTTGTGAATGTGGAAGTGTTTTGGGATAAGAATGGCTCTAAACCCGTCACCCCCTTTTATAGGCAATTTCTGGGACACATAGCGATACGCGATGGATTTTCTCACACCCGTCGCGTATCGCGACGCTGCAATTTGACGCCGCCTTACCAGCTGTTGACACGTGGCCTGTTATATCGTGCCACGTGTTGACGCGTGGTTGGACACGTGTCCACTTTCCGAGCCTCGTCATCGCGCTACGCGATGATCCCTTAGGTTGGCCATCGCGTATCGCTAAGCCGCCCATAACTGGGTTGTTGTGCAAGTCCGTCGTGCAACGCTATGGGCTTATTGCCTATCCCATCGCGTATCGCGTTGGATATATTTTTCAGATATTACAAGTTTGGTCCCTATATCTTCTTAAGTTAGTATATTTGAGTTGATTCTTATAGGGTTATATACGCGGTGTTATATTTTTGAGTTTGGTCCCACCTTTTGAATAATCTCGTCCTCGAGATTTATTGGAATAGATAGGGATATTTCTTCTTCATTTCTGACTCGAGCTCCAACGTATATTCGAGTCCTCGTCTTGAATCCCATTTGAATTTCACGAGCTTGAGTCGTTTGTGCTTGAGAAACTTGGTCATACTATCTTCTATTTGAATCAGTTGTTCTACAAACTTAAGCTTCTCGTTGACTTTAACATCCTTTAATGGCATGGCAAGATTTTCGTCGGCTAAACACTTCCGTAGATTGGATATGTGAAACACGTCGTGAATGCCATTCATTTCATCGGGTAACTCTAGCCGGTAAGCAAATGGTCTGATTCTATCGAGTATCTTAAATGGTCCAATGAATCGTGGACTCAGTTTCCCTTCTTCTCGAATTGTACTACACATTTCCAAGGTGATACTTTCAAAAATACTCTATCGCCTTCTTTGAATTCCAATGGCTTGAGGCGAATGCCCGCATAGCTCTTTTGTCTGTCTCTGGCTGCCTTCAACCGTTCATGGATTTGTATAACTTATTCCGTGATTCTCTGAACAATTTAAGGTCCGGATAACTGATTATCACCTGTTCCAGACCAACATACAGGTGTCCTACACTTACGTCCATACAGTGCTTCAAATGGTGCCATTTGGATACTCGTATGATACCTGTTGATATACGAGAATCCATTAAAGCAAGATGGGTATCCCAAGTTCCTCCTAAGTCGATAACACATGTACGAAGCATATCTTCTAAGGTTTGAATTGTGCGTTCACTTTGGCCATCAGTTTGGGGATGATATGCAGTACTTAAGTTTAATCGAGTCCCCATTGCCTTTTGAAAGCTTGACCAAAAAGTTGAAGTAAAACGGCTATCTCTATCGGAAATGATGGATAACGGCACACCATGTAAGGATACTATGTTTTCGATGTATAGATGTGCTAACTTATCCATGGTAAACGTTTCTTGTATCGGAATAAAATGGGCAGACTTAGTAAGTCCATCTACAATAACCCAGATTGCATCATTCTGGCGAGAAGTCTTGGGTAACTTCATGATGAAATCCATAGTTATCATATCCCATTTCCATATCGGTATTTCAGGTTGTTGTAGTAATCCTTACGGCTTTTGATGCTCGGATTTTACTTTTGAACATGTTAGGCACTTAGCAACATATATAGCAATATCTTTCTTCTTACCGATCCACCAATAATCATCCTTTAGATTATGATACATCTTGTCACTTCCCGGATGCATCATATACTTGGACTTATGAGCTTCTTCAAGAATCTTGTCTCTTAAATTTCTGACTATTGGTACCCAAATCCTTGTACCGAGTCTAAGTATCTCGTCGTTTCCTTTGACCAATTGATCGATTGTACCATTTTCTTTTTCGGCTTTAATGTTTCCTTCTTCCAGTGCTAATTTCTGAGCTTATTTGATCTGACTAGCTAAATCAACTTTGATTTCCAATCTAAGAGCTCGGACTCTCCTTGGTTTCTCATGTTCTTTCCTACTTAAGGCATCAGCCACAACATTGGCTTTTCCTTCATGATATATGATCTCACAATCATAGTCATTAAGCGTTTCCATCCAATTCCTTTGCCTCATGTTTAATTCCTACTGATCAAATATATGCTTCAAACTTTGATGATAAGTGTATGTTACAAACTTTACACCATATAAGTAATGTCGCCATATTTTCAACGCGAAGATTATAGCTCCTAATTCAAGGCCGTGTGTGGTATAGTTCTTCTCGTGAACTTTTAATTGTCTTGAAGCATAAGCAATTACTTTCTTCCCTTGCATCAAAACACAACCCTTTCCTATGTGCGAAGCATCACAGTATATGGTAAAGCTATCCAATCCTTCTGGCAAGGCCAAGATAGGTGCATTAGTCAACTTTTGTTTCAGTGTTTAAAATGCTTCCTCTTGTTTTGGTCCCCATTCAAACTTAGTTGCTCTCCTTCTGAGTGAGGTTAATGGGACAGCTATTCTGGAGAAGTCTTGTATGAATCTTCGGTAATATCCAGTTAACCCTAGGAAACTTCTGACTTATGTTGGTGTCTTGGGTTTCTACCACTTTGTAATGGCTTCGATTTTAGCTGGATCTACTTGAATACCCTTCTCATTTATAACATGTGTAGGTTCCTGAACGCGGATCGTACACGGGAAATCTCTAACAACGCAGGTGCGGAATCCCTGCGTATATAGGTACGAGTGTAGATATTGTAGAGATTGAATACACGAACAATGAACACGAGCTATAAGGTAAACACGTTATATTGAATAACTAAACACGTGACAGTAAGTCACTGTTACAGAGAACAAAACGAAACAAAGCGTAACCAAAAACCCTAACTCACGTTCTCTTCTGTTTCGGCTGAAACAGTGTATTTAAACACGACAACTTCGCCACTGGCGAAGTTGTCAGTAACCTCGCTAAATCAGCAAGTTCGCCATAGCGAACTTGCTGATAACTTCGCTAGTTTACAAAACAAAACATAAACAAACCATTAACTATATTACAGACTCGATAACAAATACTAGACTATGAACTACTGACAAACATGTACCAACAGACTCCCCCTTGGCAGTAGCTTCATATCTTGATCTCTGAGTCTTGTAATCTTGCACTTTCACGCGTGCGCCCCTTCTCTCACACAAACCGACACAACTCCTTGATATTTCCTCGCTTGATCCTTCCAAGCAGGAATGTAGAAGATCTTCTTGTTGTTCAGCACTTCCAGATCAGCCTGCGATAGATTAACAAGATGCATCGGGTCATAAACCCGAAGAACTTCTTGTTCGTCCTCATCTTCCATAACCGCCTCAGCTGTCTCGCAATCCACATACCACCATTTCAGATCTGTTAGGACATTCTTGGGCATGACTCTCATTGGTACTTCCTTCAGATGTCGGACTGGTTTATACTTCATAACCATCCATGGTTTTCCGTCAGCCCTCATTCCCCTATCTTTATCTTCTATCAATCTTCCTTTCTGAGGCTTTAGCAGTTCAAACTTTTTGTCTTTGATGGCTTCTTTCCAGACGATCTTTTCAATAATTCTCGCCATATTATCGTTACTTCTGTTAATTAGCCCCAGTCTTGCTAACTCTTTCACCTCGCATTCCGGTAGGGAGTTTAGAGATCTCAATAATCTTTTAAAGTATTGAATGCCGTCGTACCTTTTGATCACAAATAATTTCAACTCTTTGTCGTACAACCAGCATATAATACCTTTCTTCGACTCTGCATAGCCCTTTATATTATACGTCTTTCTAAACATTGTTGGCACTGCAGGCTTCTTAGTTTTAACAAACCATTGAGCACACCCTTCTTTCCAATTTGGTTGCTCCTCCCATACCGTATCATCTACCACATTCTCATCTCCCAAATCTGCTCTTTCAACAGCTGGAATCTCATGTTCCACTGCGTCATCCACGATCTCTCCTTCTTCCAACACATTCACCACATCAATATTTTCTCCAATCCTTTCAATTTCCTCCACGGGCAACACATCATCGTCATCATCATTCACAAAGTCATCAACCTCCTCCTCATCTAACTCCTTCAAAGCATCGATGACGTCTTCAACATCAGCATCGTCATCAACATTCACAACATCATCACCCGCTGCATCAGTTGACTCCCCCTCAGCTGTGGAAGCCCCAAGATCCTGAGAGGTTCTTGGCAGCTCACCACCTGCACCCGAAGGTGCGTTGGGATCATCGTCATGATCTTGTCGTCTCTTTGTCCTCAACTCATCGCCCCTGCAAGTCGTCTCCCCCTGAGATGCCAAGAATTCCTTGAAGGCATCGATAGTTCGTCCGTGTTCTACCAGGAGGGCGGCTTGGATTTGATTGGCTTCCACCAGGCGGTCAATGGTCTTCGATTGTACAGCAACAATACGCTCCAGCGAAGCAATCCGTTCAGAGTCTGAAGCAGGCGTTGGAGTTGGTGGAAAAGTAGCAGCTGAAGTGACCGCAGGTGGTACACTAGGTAACCCTGCAGTTGTTGTAATTGTTGAGTCGACGAAGCGTGCAACTACCACCGGGGGATCAACCAGTTGGGGTGGTAGCGACACAACTGCTGGTGCCGACGCCTCGACCGTAGTAACCTGTGCAGTAGTAGGCAATAGAGACATACCTGACAAGGCAGGCGGAGCAAATCGTACGAACCTTGAAGTCTCCCCCGCTCCAGTGGCCATACCTTGTTGTTCTCGACGTGAGCGTTTCAGCACAAGTCGGACTGCCTCTTCCTCATCTTCATCATCTTCATCCTCATCCACAGCCCTCGGCCGCTTACCCGATATCCTCTCCCGAGTCACCAACAACCGTCTGGCCTCAGCAAATGTTTCATCCAGCTCGGTTTCAGCTACCGAAGTAGCCGCTGAGGTAGTACCCAAAATCTGAGAACCCGAGAGATCCATATCGAACAGACCGTGTCCACTGAAGGCAGCATCCAGATCAATGTTTGCAGCAGCAGACACAGCCTGCGATGAAGTAGCTGGCACAGCAGCAGAAGTGACAACAGGCGCAGCTGATACAGCATGAGGTGCTGCCGCCTGATGTGGTTGGGGATCCCTGAACTCGTCCCCTCCTGCAGGAACATACTCCGGGTTAATGAGATACCCGAACAGTGGAGTATGCCTTGGACGGCGTTCAGGGTTGCTTCGAGTGCTCGACGTTCTGCACTGAGCAAAGATACGTTTTGTTACGCACTCAACGTATCTGATAGGGCGCCGTTGCGGTAGAGACGGAGCGACATGATTAATAATCATTTGAAGAAATCGCGGATACATGATAAATCGTTCTCGCGCCGTCGCCCGTCTCTGACGATCAATCTCATAGAAAATCATCTGACTAAAAGAGTAACGACGATTGTAAGTCAGGGCCGTCATGGCAGATTGCATCGTCGCACCCATCCCGTCTGTTCCTGCTTTCCTGCCGGACATGCACACAATTAACACGTGCATCAGAAAACGCCATTGGTCCAGCAGAAAGCCTTTCCTCCTTTGTGAGTCCCCCAGCGGACCCGAATAACCCATTCTCAAGTATGCTCCGTCACGGAAAGGAGCTACGAACTCCGTTGGGTCGTCTCGTGTCTCGTTGCCGAACTGCAGAGCCAACCGAATGTCTTCCGAAGAAAACTGTATGTTTTGACCATTGACGGTTGCTCGCATCACCGGAGGCTCAGGTCTGCAATCATAATACACCGTCTGCCAGAAATCTTGTATGTTAGGCAGAGATATGGGTAGTGTATTAGTGATCGTGTGAAACACCCTTGATCTCTGGAGAAATGTGATAATCTCCCTGTAGTCGTCAACGCCTCGTGCGTCAGGATCCAAAGTAATGTATTGGTTATGAGCTGGAAAGAATTGTCGTTGCTCATCACCATCATCACCACCAGTTCCTCCAACTGCAGCCATATCTGCACAAAACAAATCAAGTTAGAGACGTTTTACGTAACTCACAAGTTCGCAGTGTAGCAAGTGCGAAGTTGTGATGTAAGATACACAGGCGAAATTAAAGTTGAGGCGAAGTTGGGGACAACTTCGCTTCATCAGTAAATTCGTCTACAAAACAGTTAAAAGAAAAGGATATAGGCGAAGTTAAGGATAACTTCGCCAAGGCGAAGTTACAGTTAAGTTCGCCAAGGCGAAGTTGTGGATAACTTCGCCAAGGCGAAGTTGATGATAACTTCGCCACGGCGAAGTTGTGGTTAACTTCGCCCAGGCGAAGTTGTGGATAACTTCGCCCTAGGCGAACTTAAGTGTCTGGCGAAGTTGAGATTAACTTCGCCAAAACCATAACTTCGCCTGAAACAGAAACGGCGACTGTTCGGATTCGGAGGTCGAAATCCGATGTTTTTGGACCGATTAAACGATATACACAAGAAGAACATCATATTTCAATGGTGTATGGACGTAAAGGTCGTCCATGAACACGTAACGTGAGGTCGAAAACCTTGGTTTCGAGGGTTCTTCGAGTGTTCGACGACCCGAGGTCTCGAACCGGATAAAATTATAAAGAGAATGAAAGGATGTTTTGACAACACATACCACAAGTAAAGTAGAAAACACAGGAACACAAGATCGAAATCGAAATTGAAAACTAAGATCGCCGGAAAAATTTAAGGGTTAAGTTCGCCGAAAAAAAAAGTTAATAAAAAATTTTACTGTAGAAAACCCCTTTTATAGGGCTGAGTTGGTTCAGGCGAAGTTATTCTTAACTTCGCCTAAGCGAAGTTAAGTACAACTTCGCCGATTCAACAACTTCGCCCGATAATTACAAAAACAGCCCTTTCAGTTTGAAAAAACTTGAATATATCTTATAAGTTACCAAAAAGAGTTAAACAAAAATGATCAAGACCAAGTAACCAACAATAAAAATATAACAACAAAAACAGAAAATACTTATAAAATTTTAACGAAATAAGGGATCAAATTTCAGTCTAGTCAGGGACCACTCCGTTTTAGAAAAGATCCGAACAGGAATCATACTAACTATGTGACTGTCACTTGGATCCGTGTTTGGCTGTATTATGACATAGAGAAACAGGTTGTAAGCATGTAATAACTTAAATGGTTTTCATTGTTTCTGTGATACGGATTAAGGTTCAGTTAAGCTCAAAAATTTAAGTTGGCAACAATTCAGAGGTAATGATGCCTTCTATCTATTCTCAAAGCGTATTTGGCTATACCCAAGTCACCCCGAATTGACTTCGACCCATAGTGTCTGATTAACTTGTAGATACTCGTTGTCTGCTTCCCGTTTTCTTCTTACTCCAAACTTGAGAAATCTTGAGAAGTGTCGGTTCTCGTGTTTATTGTCACTACTTCTCATAAGTACATTTTTTTTTTTTTTTTTTTTTTTTTTTTTTTTTTTTTTTTTTTTTTTTAATCACACATAAGAGTTTTCATCGGAGTACTAAACTACTGCAAGTCCCGAATCTGGATCACTGCAGTGTCTTGAAATGCTTTCTTCACGGGAATCAGAACACTCACGGGCTCGTGTATGACTGGGTAGTTGCTTTTCTGCCTATCCTTCGAAAAGATGTGTATGAAGACATGCAAAACTCTTAAGGAGTTTCCACATTAAATTCGAGTAAATTTAGGTTAGTATCACATACACTTTTACGCACCATTAAAATTACCATGACATACAATGACTGTTCTAAAGCCTTTTAAGCTTAATAACTTCACTAGTTAGGCACACATAGTCAGTATACATATCATTTTCCAAGGGTGGATCAATTTTCTTTTAAACACAGCAAAGAACTTCTTACGAAGTAATAGACTTGAAAAGTAATTTCATTTCCCAAAATAAAGTTTTGAATTCAATTGCCCCAATCATGTCAAAGTCATCAGGTAAACGGCTATCCTGAAGATCCATTGGATCAGCTGGACCGACCACATGCAAGTATGTGTCCTTCTTACTAAGAATGACCGACTAATTTTCAGCAACTGAAAGAAAAACATGTCAACACTGCCCCAGTTACTTTCAGTCTTCCGGTTAATGGCTATCCTCATTTCCTAAGTCGAAAACAAGGACCAAAACATATCCGAGGAGATGTCCATCAAACCGAGGTAACCGACTAATTTTAAGCAATAAAGACTCATTTTTTTTTTTTTTTTTTTTTTTTTTTTTTTTTTTTTTTTTTTTTTTTTTTTAAATCAAAAACAAAGACATGGTTACTCGGGATTGATCATCCCATTTAGTTCAATTAGGTTTTGAAATCTGGATTTATCAAACGCTTTTGTAAACAAGTCAGCAAAATTTTCAAGTGTATCAACTTTTTCGATCTTGATCAGTTTCTTCTCAGCACAATCCCGTATGAAGTGATGACGAATGTCAATATGCTTAGTTTTACTGTGCTTCACGGGATTGTTAATTACTGAGATGGCGGCAGTGTTATCAATTAAAATAGGAGTGAGTAAGAAATTCAGACCATAGTCGCGCAATTGTTGCTGAATCCATAAAACCTGAGAGCAGCAGTTGGATGCTGCCATGTATTCAGCTTCGCAAGTTGAAATTGCGACTGATGTCTGTTTCTTGCACTGCCAGGAAACTAATCTTCCTCCAAGAAACTGACAGCCTCCTGTTGTTGACTTCCGACTCTGATTACAACCTCCATAATCAGAATCAGTATATGCCACCAGTTCAACGTCTCCTCCCTTTGGGTACCACAATCCTAGTTTCGGCTTGCCCTTGAGATACCGCAAAATCCTCTTCACACCTTTCATGTGAGATTCCTTTGGGTTTGCCTGAAAGCGAGCACAAAGACAAACAGAAAACATTATATCAGGCCTAGAAGCAGTTAAATACATTAAAGAACCTATTATCGCCCGATACAGAGTAGGGTCCACATCTGCGTCACCATCTGATTCAGCTCCCAATTTGTGATTGACGCAGATTGGAGTGTCATATGGAGAACTGTCCTCCATCTTGAATCTTTTCAGCACATCATGAACATACTTTGTTTGATGAATGAACATTCCATCTTTCTTCTGATCAACCTGCAATCCTAGAAAGAAAGTTAGTTCACCCATAGCACTCATCTCGAATCGTTTCTTCATGACAGCCTCAAAATCTTGACACATGGATACTCTTGATGCAGCAAAAATGATGTCATCCACGTAGACTTGAACCAGTAAGAAGTCACATCCTTCTCTCTTCACAAACAGCGTACTGTCGATCAAACCCCTTTCAAAACCATTTTCCAGCAAGTAGTCCGATAACGTTGAATACCAGGCACGAGGTGCCTGATGTAAACCATATAACGCCTTGCTCAACCTGTATACATGATCAGGAAAGTCTGGGTCAGGAAAACCCGGTGGTTGCTCAACATACACAACCTCGTCAACTTTCCCGTTAAGAAACGCACTCTTTACATCCAACTGAAACACCTTCATCTTTTTGAAAGCAGCAAACGCCAAAAACAATCGAATCGCTTCTAACCGGGCAACAGGAGCGAAAACCTCATTGTAGTCAATACCCTCTTGCTGATTAAAACCTTTAACAACCAGCCTCGCCTTATTTCTCACAATAATCCCCTTTTCATCTCTCTTGCACTTGAACACCCATTTCGTGCCTATAGCGTGCACATTCTTTGGTTTTTCGACCAAAGTCCAAACTTCCATTTTCCCGAACTGAGCCAACTCTTCTTGCATAGCTTCGACCCACGAGCTGTCCTTCAAAGCCATTTGATAATTTTTCGGTTCAATTTGGCTTATAAAGCAGGAGTACAAACATTCATTCATTATACCTGTTTCTTTTATGCTTGAATAAACACAGGTGTGCTCATTCAGGCTACTTCTGGTTTGTACACCCGAGGACACATCACCTATAACATTCTCCAAAGGGTGATCTTTGTGAATTCTCGTGGTCGGAACAGCACCGACATGTAAATTGTCTTCCAAGTTTGAAGAGATCTCATCTATGGTAGTTTCAGGCTGAGAGTGAAAAGGATTAATAAACTCATCTTCAGTTGAGGCCGCAGGGGTATCGATAGGGTTTGATGTGGAAGGCTGAGATTTTTCTGTCATCTGATGTTGCACTAGCTCCTCTTCCTCATCAAATATCATCTTCGTCACAACTCTTTCGTCTTCTTCAGCAATTTCCAAATTAGGTACGTTAAACGACTTAAACAGTTTAACATAGTCAAAAAGCTCAGCAGGTCCATTGCTTGGTTTTGGCGGTTGATAACTAGTAATGTCGGTGTTACAAACCACCTCCACCTTGCAAGTTGTCGTATTGAAGACCCGTCTGTTGGGAGTCCCAACAACATAACCGACTAGAATTCCCTCATCGGCTACTTCACCAAATTTCGAGTTAGTCTTCAAAATCGAACAAGGAGACCCAAAAGGTTCAAGACCACACAAGTTGGGCTTCCTTCCGTGCATAAGCTCGTAACAAGTTTTTCCAAGTCTCTTAACGGTTAACACCCGATTCAGAACATAGCAGGCTGTAGCAACTGCTTCAGCCCAGAACATCACAGGAAGCTTTGAGTCGGCCAGCATAGTTCTGGCTCCTTCAATCAACGTTCGGTTCTTCCTTTCAGCTACTCCGTTCTGTTGTGGAGTATACGGAGCGCTATATTGATGCTCAATACCCTTCTGAAGACAAAAGATTTCCATCTCAAAGTTCTTGAACTCTGTCCCATTGTCGCTTCTGATGAATTTAACTGATTTACTCATGACGTTCTCGACTTTTGTAATTAGATTCTTCACCATCTGAGTCGTCTCGTCTTTCGTTTTCAGAAAATATACCCACGAGTATCGTGAGTAATCATCAGTTATCACCAAGCAGTAAGAAGTACCGCCTAGACTTTGTACATTCACCGGACCGAAGAGATCCATATGAAGTAGTTCTAGAGTACCAGCAATTGAGTTGATCGTCTTGGTGAGATGGCTTTTCTTGTGTTGTTTTCCCTTCTTGCACGCTATGCATTTATCTTCAAAGTTAAAACTCTTTAAGGGAACACCCATCACAAGCCCATTTTTGACAATGAAGTTCATCTTACGAAGATGAATATGTCCCATTCTCCTGTGCCATAACTCTGATTCTGATTCGCTTGCCTTTGTCATTAAACAGGATTCTCTGGTGGCCATTTCAGTAGACCTCATATCCATCACGTATGTATTCGTTTCACGTGGAGCTTTCATTACTATCCATTCTTCTGGTATATGAAAACCAGGCTTCAATACAATTGCTTCATTCTTAGTGAAATGGACAGTATATTCTTTATCACAGATCTGCGACACACTCAGCAGATTGTGCTTTAATTCCTCCACAAAATTTACATTTTCAAGTGTCATTCTCCCATTCGACACTGTTCCTCTCCCAGTTATTCTTCCTCCGCTTTCACCAGCAAAACTAACTCTAGCTCCCTGAACAGGTTTTAAATCTTGCAACAAGTGTTTGTTGCCAGTCATGTGCCGGGAACAGCCGCTATCTACAATCCAAAGATTGTTGGCAGCCCTGTTCAACTGTTCCTGCACAATAAAACAATGAGTTAGAATCTTGGGACCCAAGACCAGTTGGTCTTGGATCGATACATCCCGTACCCTGGCTTTCTCAAGTTAGCGTCAGGATAATTTCTGTACGTCCTGTTAGGGAATCTCCCTGCAGATTGAGTGTAATGCCTTCCAAACCTTTGAGAATAGAAAGTGTTATTTCTTGTGGTTTGGTTGTAAAAATGAGGTTGGTTTTTATGAAAACTTGAATTCGTTACATTTTGGCAATTTTTAAAGTTTTCATTTTTAGCTGGAATAAAATGACGCTTATTCTCATTTTTATTTGGCTTCACATCTCTAAATCTCGGTTTCAAAGGACAATCTGCAACAAGATGTCCTAACCTGTTACATCTAAAGCAACATCTACTCTCCATTTTCTTGTCAAATGTTGGTTTGGATGTAGAGGTAGTATTACCAGCCGTTCGTCTCACATAAGGTGGGACGTACGGATTGAGTGGAGAACTCTTTTTAGAAACTTTATCATTATCTCCACTGGTGGGTAATTCTACCTTTTCTTTTGTCTGACCAGATTCGGACAACATATCCGAATCTGATGAGACTGGACTTGATACAGAAATATTCACACTAGAAACAGGCGAACTTGTTTCGCCACAGCTAACACTTGGTTTGACACTAGTAATTCTAATTGGGGTTGACTGAGCAATCTCAAAATCAACAGATTTCTGAACACTTGGATTATAAGTGTAATTATGGTTAAAGGGTGGTGGAACCTCGTGGTATCCGATTCCTGCCCTCTTTGCAGAGGTACTTGGATCACTCACAAGGTGATCAAGGATAGCCGAGGAGTTTCTGAACTGCTCAAGTTTGCGGTTCAGTTCCACCACCTTTACCTGGTGGTCAGCAATCTGTTTATCTCTATCAGCAATCAATTTTGTCTTTTCTTCCAAAACCTCATAACTAAGATCAATAATTTCTATTTTCTCAGCAAGTTTAGTTTTAAGACTTTTAATGTCTTTTTCACAAGCCTTTATCTTAACTTTATAACTGTTTTCTCTTGCTTTAATGAAATGGTGATCTTCTTTAACAGTTTTAAACTCAGCATCTAATTTGACATACTGATCAGTTATATTGGTTAGTTGCTCAGTCAAATTTTCACAATTAGCACAAATAATTTTGGGACATACCTTGGATCTACCATCCTGATCGTTCGCCATGAAAGCAGTTTCTTCTTCATTTGCTTTCTTCTCTCCATCAACCTTCTCAACTTCTACAGCTTCAGTCTCAGCCATGTGTGCTTGTTCACCCAAACCACTTGAGTGTTGGTTCCAGTTGTATTCTCCTGCCTCTCTAGTTAACATGGCATTGATCTCGCGGTTAATTCCAGAGTGTTGGTTAGGCCTAACTTGTCCCCGTTCAACTCTCTCATTCCTACATTCCCTAGCAAAGTGCCCGAACTGTTGACAATTGTAGCACCTTACTTTTGATTTGTCAAATCCAGGCCTACCACCAACAAACTTTCTTCCTGTTTTGTTCATAAAACGTTTTACCCGTCTCACGATCATTGCCATTTGCCATTGCAAATCCATTTCTTCCAAATCGTCAGCATCAATCTGGTCATAATCCTCATCAAGAACGGCAGGGTCCACAATCTTCCCCTGGATATAATTCTCGTATGAAGCAATAAATGAAGCGTAGACTGCAAACTGCTCTTCAGCAGATTTTACACTCATAGGCATCTTGGTGTAATTATTGCTTGTGGGACCAGCTGAATAACCACTTGTAGAGGATTGAGGCTTTGAAGCACTAGATCCTCCAGCAACAAAACATACGTCCCCATTTGAGTTCACAGAAACATTTCCTTCATGTGCAGAGTCAGAACCTGACTCCCCCTTCGAATAAAATGCAGCAGATTCAGGCCTTGAACTTGAGCCTGAGTTAACTTTAGCACCATACATACCAGGGTCTTGTATCTGGTCTGTGGGTGTCTCCTTTCGAACCATATTTAGCTCATACGTTCTGAGCTTGTTCACTGCAGTTTCTAAGTCACAGTTAGGAAAGTCTTTGTCTTCCCTCATTAACACGGTATACATTTCCCACTTCGGTGGGAGAGCATCTAGAAGCTTTTCAACGATCTCCTCCTCTCGATAGGCAATTGAATAGTTGCTAAGCTCTGTCATTAAGTGATAGTATCGGGTGATAATATCATCTAAGGATTCATTCTTCAAATATTTGAAGACGGAGAATTGGGTTTTTAAAAGTTTAATTTTTGAGGCACGTATACCCACGTTCCCCTCGAATCTGTTTTCCAGAGCATCCCAGAGCTCTCTTGCAGAAGTGTACTTTCGGAATGTATGAAGAACTTCTTGAGGTAGTGCCATAGTAATAGCAGCATGGGCCTTACTCTCAGCCTCATACATTTTCTTCTCCTCGTCATCCATCTTACTGTACTTCTTCACCACATCACGTCCTTCGTATTGCATGGTTGGAGGTACATATCCATCCTGCATGCACACCCACATCTTGGCGTCCTGATATTTGATATACTGGATGAACCTGTCCTTCCATGCCACGAAGTCCGTTCCCTTCATCAACCTCGGGGCCTTAGTGGCTGACCCCGCCTCTACCTCCATCTTGACTAAATCTGAGATGTTAATCGCGGACATCCTTGCGAAAACCTGAAAAACCTGAAAAACACACAAAAAAAATATTAAAACAGCTCAGATGGCGAAGTTAAGAATAACTTCGCTGGAAGTTAACTTCGCTGAACAAGAACTTCGCTAGATCTTAAATTCGCTTGACTTGGCGAAGTTAAGAATAACTTCGCTTAGAATGAGCGAACTTAGGATGTAAGCGAAGTTGGGTGGTAAGCGAAGTTACGGATAACTTCGCTTTGGCGAACTTATGAGGTAAGCGAAGTTGTGGTTAACTTCGCTAATCCTTATATCTTCGCCGAAACCCTAATCTCCAGTGACGGCAACTTCGCCTGAATTCAGCAACTTCGCCCGATGAACGCGAAGAACAGTTCAGATCTGAAACTCGGATTTTAACGAGAATTTTGAAGGTTTAAAGGCTTAAACACACTGGTAGGTAGCTAGAATGAATAAACACACCAAAAACTCGTCCCGGTAACACCCGAAATGAAACGAAATCTACACCCGCGTGAAATCCCGAACCTCACAATCGAGCCGATGGCTCTGATACCAATTGTAGGTTCCTGAACGCGGATCGTACACGGGAAATCTCTAACAACGCAGGTGCGGAATCCCTGCGTATATAGGTACGAGTGTAGATATTGTAGAGATTGAATACACGAACAATGAACACGAGCTATAAGGTAAACACGTTATATTGAATAACTAAACACGTGACAGTAAGTCACTGTTACAGAGAACAAAACGAAACAAAGCGTAACCAAAAACCCTAACTCACGTTCTCTTCTGTTTCGGCTGAAACAGTTGTCGGACCGGTGCGGGACACGGTTTCCCAACGATTCACGGGGCAACGTGTTAGAGTGCGGAATCCTCTAACACGGCGATTCGGTGGTGATCAACAACGCGCGGTAACGATTCCTAAGACGGTTTGACACCTAGGGACGGAGGAAAGGACCGACACGTGAAGAACGGGCAGAGAGTATTTCAGCAGAGTGGTGGTTCGTGACTGTGTGTAGAATGTGTGCTCTGTTGTGAAATTTCCTAAGTTTCGTTTATATATCGAAAACTGGTTCGATCGAATGAGTCTCTCATTCGATCGAACGAGACCTGGTTCGATCGAATCAGTCACTGATTCGATCGAATCAGTTTCTTTTGACATTTTCAGTCCGTTAACTTAGTTTCACGATCGTTATCTTCATATCGAACCATCCTGATAGAACTGGGGACATACACATGACATTTCATGTCCTAACAAACTCCCCCTTGGAGCCAGTTCTATTTACTTACAATCAATCGAGTTCTCTTGCTCGATCGTAACTCCCCCTTGGAGTTATCTCACTCTCTCTTTTCTCAAAGCTAATGGTGCGCATGTTGCATCCACGAACTCCTTTCATCATGAAGTTCTCTCAGGATCAAATGGTCCAGTCAGTCAGACTTACCATAGGTTCCGCATATCCTGAGAAGCTGTCAATTGAAACTTTAGATAAACATTTAAGCACAATCTATCACAATGTTCCAAAACAAATTACATTCAACTCAAAAACAATTACAACCAGAAGATTAAACCTTTCATTACAACAAGAAACAAAATAAACATGACAATTAAGCTTCAGTCTCTTGTGCATACTTCTTCTGTTGCTCTTTCCAATTTGATCCTGCATGTATGTCATAGGCAAAGCAGATCCTAATGACATTTCTATACGTTAAAGCTTGCTCCATGTCTTCGGGGGCGTAGAGAATCTCTGTCTTGTACAGCGTGTAGACGTCCTCCCGTGACAAGTTTGTGAGCCACATAGGATCAAAGATACGAATTGTGCTCCAATTTCCATTGTCGTTGAGCACGATGACTGCTTCATGCAGTCTTCCGTCATAGTACCAATGCCTGAACGCTTTGTAGAAGTCCTGCTTCATCTTTCTTAGAGGAATCTTCTTCATCGTGAGTGGTGGCATGTACTTCAAAACAATCTTTGGCCTGTTGGTGATCGGATCGATCTCCTTTTTACTTGTATAACGCTTTGGCCTTTGCGGTGTAATCAATCTCCATTTTGAGTTGTATTCCTTTCGTAATACACTCTGATAGTACGATGCGAATGGAGATGAGCTTGCGTATAGCATGTCCAGGTAATTAAGACGATTAAGATCGTAAGTTGGAAGAGTCTTCAAGTCTGTGATTCGTTGATAGTACTCAACCCCCTTTTCCCTTTTGACAGCTACGCAGTTCAGGTCTTTCAGACACGCCCAAGCTAGGATTTCTCCAGAGGTTCTCCGACCCTTAGTATCATATGACTTTGTGTGAGGAATGGTCGGTTTCGCTTGGCGTTTAGACCTGATCTTTTCAAGAATAGCATTGAACGCTTTCTTGCATTCTTCTGTTTTGTCTTTAAATTCGGCTTGATCGGCTTCAGACGGCTGTTTCATAGCATTTGACCTTTCGTCAGCCTTCTTCTGCACTTCCTCCTCGTTTACGTTTTGAAAGAAGCTTGATGAGTTGGGAATATCGTCAGTTTGCGACGTGTAGTACTCAGGATATTCTTCCCTTGTCAAGTCTTCTATTTCGACATCTTCGAAGTGAGGAGGATCGACTTGTGTCGGATCAGCGGCCGTCGGTGATGGTGAGTCGGTTGAAGCAGCTGCAGCAGATGTGGATTCTGTTGAAGGCAAGGCCAGAACTTTGCCTGTTTCTTCGTTTGAAAACTCGAACATTTGCTCTAGCTCTTCTTCCGTGAAGTTGTGCGAAATCTCACCTTCTTCCAAGTCTCCACTTGAGAAGATTTGCTGTTCATCTGGGTTGTCCAAGAGATACGTGAAAAACTCCGCTGCTGTTTTTGACTGCAGCGGTTGGACATTTGATGTATCAGCATCACCTGCTTGATTAATAATCACAACACAAAGTAACAACAAATTTAAGTAAACATATGTAATATCATAAACATTAAATACAATATCATTACATATGAAACTAGGTTTACAAACAAATCATTAATTGAAAAGATTTAACATTTAAGTCCTTACTACATTCACTCAAAATACTCTTAACTACCTTCACCTCCATCATCAGAAGAGTCCAGTTCGTCTGTGTCCACATCGACATTGGTTGGACCTTCCAGACGAAGAACATCACCCTTCAGCTCAGTCACTCTTGCTTCAAGGCGTAGATTTGACTCTCTCAGCTCGGTGATCAAAGAACCTTGTTCATTGATCGAAGATCCCTGTTCAGCGACAGTAGCATTTAACTGACTATTTTCAAGCCTGAGCATTTCGTTCTCAGCTTGAAGTTTAGCAATCTGCTCATCTCTGAGCCGATTCTGTTCTTCTTGCTCTGCCTTGAACAGTAACATCTTCATCATCGCCTTGTGCAAATCAGCAAGTTCGGATGCAACCTTTTGAGGTATGGCCATTTCAGGTTGAGCTTGAGGAATAGGTTGTTGAGCTGACTGCGGTGTTGGTGGCTGTGCTGGTTGAGCAGGAGGAGCAGCAGAAGTCCCGACGGATGGTAACATTGAGGGACGCGGTTGATCGGGAAATAAGCTTCGATACTTCCGAGTAACCTTCTTCTTTTGCCTCTTTGCAGGCCTTTCTTCTCCTACATCTATGTCGGCCGGATTTTCCACGGCTCTGACTTCCTCACCAGTTTCCAACTCTTCTTCATTTAGAAACGAATCAGCCTCCTTTTCAGCTTCGGTCCTTGTATCTTCAGGGACCGCCACCTCCTCAGTGTCAGAGTCGTCGCTTGATTCCTGCAAAGGTAAGTTTTCGACGTCCGAGTCACTGGTATCATTTCTCCATTTCCTTTTAGGAGGGGCCCTGTAAGACGGATTCACCAAATGCCCGAAGCATCTTTTGATTGGTGGCCTGGTTGGACGTTCCTTGTAAGATTTGAGACGGTTGAGAGTCTCATTTTTCATGTGGTCCAGTTTCACCACATCACCTTCGTTTTCTTTCAGTAACCCTGGTGCTTGAGTATCGACAATCATTTGCACGAACCGTGGGAACTGTAGAAACTTCTCACTTTTCCCTTGCTTCAACGTGATGTTCTCGACCATATGACCGAAAGTCATCTGAGAGAAGTTGTATGGTCGGTTCATCACCAAAGCAGCTACAGTGAACTGCATGCTTTCCCTCAGCTTGTCAAAGCTGGTTCGTTGAGGGCCCAAGCAGTGCATCACAACGTGTGCCAAATATTTGAACTCGGGGCACAAGTTGGCCTTATGAAGCAGACCGGCATTGAGGTCGCCGTCATACTTCATACGTGCGAAACATCCTCTTGTTGCAGCAGGATGTAGGGAGGTCGGGTCTGATTCATCATCTTCAAATCCACAGACTTCTCGAATGACCTGGGCAGATATAACAATTGCATGCCCTCTAACGGTGGAGCGAATAACCGACGGCACGACTGTTTTGTCGTGCGTGGCATTCCTCCAAAACTCTTGTTGGATAGACATGATAGGCTCAATAATCCTAGAGATGGGTCCAGAGATCCTCGACCTCTTCAGAAACTTTATCACCGTTGCAAAGTCTTTCCCGTGGCTCGACTTTTCGTCTAGAAAAGCCACGATGTTGTGCTTGATGGACGTTTTGTACGGGGCAACCACTACTGCAACTTCAGCCATTGAATCTGTAAACTTAAACGTGTTAGAACGAACAGATATTGAAACGACTGAATGCGTTTAAACTTTTCAAATTTTCTGGACTAGTTCGATCGAACGAGTAACACATTCGATCGGTTGAGCTATTCATTCGATCGAATGAGATCTGGTTCGATCACAGACAATCGAATGAGATAGATCTTATCGTTGACTTCTGATTCGATCGAACTAGTGGTCGAATAAGTCACATTCGATCGAATAAGAAACTCGTTCGATCGAATGGACTGGTTCGACTCATTCAAACAGAAACCCAGAAACGAAGAACACCGAACCCGGAAAACTTAAACGATCAAGAACTCGATCAAAACACGGTTAAAAACAAGTAAAACTTACATTTTCGTGATCTACGTGAAAAATCGAATAATATGATCGGATCAAAAAGAGGGTTTGAGGAAAATCAATTTGAGAGCAAAAATCCGTAAAATATTTCGAATAAAACTGATCGATCGAATGAGTTTGAATATTTATACTATTTTTGGACTTATTCGATCGAACGGACTTGTTCGTTTGGACCATTCGATCGAATGAGATTCTTATTCGGTCGAATGAGTCTCTTCGCAACTGTTTACATTCCTCAACCACTGATTCGATCGAATTTGTTCATTCGATCGAGTTATTCGTTCGAATAGCAACCTATTCGATCGAATGAGGGAAAACATTTGAAAAATAAATTTTTAAATTTCTTATTTCCCGTCCATCGATCGTGATGCCTTTGAACCTGCACGAAAACATAAACTTTTGACACTTGGTTAGTTTTCGTAGACATTTTCCAATCCTGAGAGCTTCGTTCCTACAGAACATATAGATCATAATACATTAGTAACAAATGGAAAAATATCAGGCTCAAACATCTTTGGGTTTTCTTGTCACTTCATTCTTTCTTTCATGCACAGCCTGTTGCACAGATGAACATTTAGCAACCTGCATGAAGTTTTCTTTCATTCCTACACACTGGATAAACATTTAGTAGGAACAGACAGGGATCAGACTACCTGTCACGATGATTTCTCATCGATTCTCAAACAAACAGAAATAGATAAAATGAGAAAGAAAGAAAAAAAATAAATAGAAATAAAATCTTTTTTGGTTTTTATCAAAATATTTACAGGGAGGGACAGGGATCAGACTACCTGTCACAATGATTTCTCATCGACATTAAAGCAGAATAAAATTAAAGAAAAATTAATTCAGAATAAAAATGTTTTTGAATTTTTGTCTTGTTTCTTTTTATAATATTCAAACTGAAATAAACATCTGTACAAAAAAAAAAAAATTTAAAACACATTATTTTTGGTTGAGAAGGATCTATAATAAGAAATCATACAGACGTATATGACTATCTACTGAGAAATTTTTTTTTTTTTTTTTTTTTTTTTTTTTTTTTTTTTTTTTTTTTTTTTTTTTTTTTAATATACGAAGTTGAACAAGACATAATGAATATTCTTTTTGTGAGAAAGATCCGAACAGGATTCATACTAATTAAGTGACTGTCACATAGATCCGTGTTGAGCTGTATTATGACATAAAGAAACAGGTTATGAGCATGAAAATAACTTAAAATGGTTTTCATCGTTTCTGTGATACGAGTTAGGTTCAATTATGTCTCAAAATTTAAGTGAATAACAACTCAGAGATTATGATGCCTCCTATCTATTCTCAAGGCGTATTTGGCTTTCCCCAAGTCACCTCGAATTGACCTTGACCCATAGTGTCTGATTAAGGTTGTAAGTGTCTTCATCTGCTTCCCGTTTTCTTTCTTACTCCATAATTGAGAAGTCTTGACATTATTAACTCTAGAATGTTTCAATAACTCATAAAGAATCAATTTTTTTTTTTTAATGTTTTTGGGTTTTTGTATTTTATATTGTTTTTGGTTTTTCTTGAACCTTTTCTCCCCCTAGAATTTATAAAAAACAAAATCTTTTTGGATTTTTTTTTTTTTAAATTTTTAAGAAAAGAAAAATGAAAACAATTTAAATGATATCTTCAGGAACATCATCTGATATACGTTTAACGCCGTTGATCTCTAGTAAATATAAAAACCGTGGTTTATCAAATGCTTTAGTGAAGAGATCAGCGCGTTGTTCCTGAGTGGGGATTTTTATCACATCGATTAACTTCTTTTCGTAGCAGTCACGAAGGAAGTGATATCGAATTTCGATGTGCTTCGTTTTGCTAAAATGAACCGGATTTTTGGTAATTGAAATTGCAGCAGAATTATCAATATATATGGGAGTAGTAGAGCATTCAATACCGTAGTCACGCATTTGTTGCTGAATCCAAATAACTTGAGAACAGCAACTGGCAGCCGCAATATATTCCGCCTCAGCTGTTGAAGTGGAGACTGACGTCTGCTTTTTGCATTGCCACGTTACTAAACGACTTCCAAAGAACTGACATCCTGCTGTTGTTGATTTGTAATCGAGTTTACAACCACCATAGTCCGAATCACTATACGCATGTAGATCAAAGTTATCATCATAAGGATACCAAAGACCCCAATCTGGAGTACCCTTCAGATAACGCAAAATTCTTTTGACTGCAATCAGATGGGAGACCTTCGGCTTTGACTGATAACGTGCACAGAGACACGTAGCAAACATTATGTCTGGCCGAGAAGCAGTCAGGTACATTAGAGATCCGATGATCCCTCTATAGTGAGTTGGATTGATCAATTCACCCTTCTCGTCAGGATTAATCCCGTGATTAACCTCTAAAGGAGTTCCCTGTGAAGAAGAACTCAACATCTCAAACCGTTTCAAGATGTCATTGACGTATTTTGTCTGGTGAATGAAGATACCGGAATCTTTTTGATCAACTTGAAGTCCTAAGAAGAACTTCATCTCACCCATGGAGCTCATTTCAAATTTTTCTTTCATCACTTGTTCGAACTCCTTACAAAGTGTTTTATTCGTGGACCCGAAGATGATGTCGTCCACGTACACTTGTACCATAATTAGATCTCCTTCTTTTTCTTTTGTGAATAGCGTGCAGTCAATGGTTCCCCTTCTAAACCCGTTGTTCAGAAGGTGTTTGGATAGTTCTTTATACCAAGCTCTCGGGGCTTGGTGAAGACCGTACAAAGCCTTGTTGAGCAGATAGGCTTTGTCCTTGTGATATGGGTCTTCAAAACCTGGAGGTTGTGCCACATATACGGTCTCTTCGATGTGACCGTACAAAAAGGCACTCTTGACGTCCATCTGATATACTTTGAATTTCTTGAAAGATGCATACGCCAAGAACATCCGAATTGCCTCCAAACGAGCAACCGGAGCATATACCTCATTGTAGTCTAGGCCTTCGATTTGCCTAAACCCTTGGACCACCAGGCGGGCTTTGTTGCGAACAATCACTCCACGATCATCACGTTTACATTTTAGTACCCACTTAGTGCCAATTTTCTTCTGTCCTTTGGGGAGATCCACCAGCTTCCACACACCAAGTCTTTTAAACTGCAATAATTCCTCTTGCATGGCTGTGACCCAGTTGGGATCTTTCAGCGCATCGGTGGTGCTGTGTGGTTCTTCTTGTGCTAAGAAGCATTCATGGGCATTAAGAGCAACTAATCCTGACTCCATCATTTCTGTGTAGAGACCAAAATTCAGCTGTCGACGAGTTTTGACACCCTGTTGAATGTCCCCTATAATGTTGTCTTGTGGATGATCACGTTCAGTCCTAACAACCGGATTGTCAGAAACGACAACATTTTGTTCCAAGTTAGTTAAGTTCGGCTCAGGAACTGGAGCGGATTGTGGTGCCTCTGAAGTAGACGTTAGAGGCTGATCTGCATTCGGCACTTCTTGATTTGACGATGAAGGTTGTGACGTAACCTGAGTTGGTGCCGATTGTACATCATCTGCTGGAGATTCATCTTCAGATTCAGATTCGGAAGATTCTTGAACTTGATCGCTAGACTCTGTGGAGGAAGATGATGACGGACCAGGATGAGTTGAAGATTGCAAAGATTCATCAGGAGGTGCATTTTGCGCCTCATACATCATTTGAATAGCAATCTCATACAGATTGAATGACTTGAACAGTTTGTCATAATCAAACAACCAGTCTTCTCCTGTCCCCTTGGCTGGTTCTGTGTAGCGTTGAACATCGACATGGTACCATTCTTCAACTAATTTTGTTGTTCTGTTGAAGACCCTTTTGAGAGGTATGCTGTAACCCAGAAAATAGCCGTTGATGATCTTCTCCTCGAACTTATTATCGACTTGCCTTTTAAGTAACGTGCAAAGAGCCCCGAATGGTTCCAGGTGCTCTAAGTTAGGCCTTCGTCGTTGAAGAAGCTCGAAACTTGTCTTGCCGTGGCGCTTGACGATGCCTACCCGATTTAATGTGAAACAGGCGTTGGCAATTGCCTCACTCCAAAACGTAACAGGTAACACTGAGTCGGCTAACATTGTTCTTGCTGTCTCGATTAACGTACGATTTTTCCTTTCAGCAACCCCGTTCATTTGAGGAACATATGGGGCACTGAACTCCTGAACGATCCCTTTTTCTTTGCAGAAATTTTCAACATTCGCATTTTTAAATTCTGTACCGTTATCTGACCGCATTCTTCGAACCTTCAGATTGTATTGAGACTCAATAGTTGTAACCAGCAGTTGTATACACCCAAACGTTTCTGATTTTACTTTCAAGAAAAACACCCAAGAGAATCTAGAATATTCATCAGTAACCACTAGACAGTATGAGTGCCCAGAGATACTTTTGACGCTTATTGGGCCAAAAAGATCCATATGAAGGAGTTCCAACGGAATATCAATTGAGTGGAAACTCTTAGACTTGTGGGACCTTTTTATCTGCTTTCCGGCTTTGCACTTCACACATGAATCAGGGAGACGAAAACTTCTCAGATTAACTCCCTCAACTAGTCTGCGGTGCACAAGCTTGTTCATGTTCCTGACATTTATGTGTCCCATCCGTCTATGCCATAAGACAGTATCACGTTCGGATGCCTTGGACACGAAACATGTCGCCGTTGGAGACGTTGACCCTGCCTTAGCCATATCCAGAATGTAAAGATCACTCTGGCGTGCAGCTGACATTAAAACCTTGTCTTCAGGAAAGTTGAAATCCTTAGGCAAGATGTGGCAATCTCGGTCGTCAAACATAACTTTGAAACCTTTGTCGCAGATTTGACTTATCGACAACAGGTTGTTCTCCAACTCTTTGATGAAATTTACTTTCTCAAACGAAATTCGCCCATTAGACACCATTCCTTGGGCCGTGATATAACCTCCTTGATTTCCTGCAAAGGAAACTGCACCTCCTTTTATTTGTCTGACACTTGAAAGGAGATTCATGTTTCCAGTCATGTGCCTGGAAGCTCCTGAGTCTATGATCCACATGTTGAATCTTGGATCATATAGAGCAACCTGCACACAAAAACAAAAGGTTTAAATATCATTGGAAACCCAAGCCCTTAAGGTCTTGGGTTTTCCATCTTCATCACGAATGAACAATTCAATCCATTTACCCTCATTAACACTGTTTTCAGATTTGACGTTGTTATCAACAGTGTTAGTTTTCTTAGGTTTCCAAAAGTCAGTCTTCTTCTCAGCATGTTTGAGATAGCTGGTTGAAGACTGAGTTTCACTTGTCGAAGTGGAAACACTTGGATCTGAGGGGTTTGGGGATTGGTGTGGTGAGGTTGGCTGAGGTTTCCGAGGAGAAACCGACCTCGGTGTGTGAAACCGTTCTTGACCTTGAATGTCAATGGTCGATCGCCTCCTAGGAGGTGACTTGACATACCTCGGATCCGGAGTCGATATGTACTGCTTAGGATCCGTGTACTTATAGCAAAATCTTGCTATATGCCCTACCTCTCCACACGAAAAACAGTAGTTTCTCCCCCTTTGACTTGGTGGAGAGAAATAACTCTGGTTTTGTCTGTTATCATAGTACCCCCTGGATTTGACATTTTGGGGTGGAGTTTGTCTAGGAGGGTGTTTTGGGAAATTATGTTTTTCATTAACGTTACCCTCCTTTACAAACTGGGTACTATGTTCCACATAGACTTTCTCAGATTTAGGATTAAACTTTTTCTTCTGAGAACTTCTTGTTGTTGTTGCCTTTGACTTAGATGGTGGTGGGCCCGATTTAGTTGTAGAACCTAAGTCTGTGGCATCAACATTTTGTTTGGACTCAGGAGCCGGGTCAATGACTTCTTTACCCTTAGACTTAGAAATTTGGTTTGTGTCCTCGGGTATATAATCATTTGATTCATCATCCGGCACAGCTCCTGGTGTGCTTGAAAATTGATTCAGGATCGGGGGTGGGACATTGTTGTATCCCACTCCTTTTTCCTTTTTGCCTCGGAACTCGGGAATAATGTGTTCTAATAAATAAGATGAATTTGAATAACTTTTTAATTTGAAATTTAATGATTCAAAATCAGCTTTCAAGTTTTCCAATTCTTTTTTCAAAACATTATTCTTATTTATGTGAAAATTGATAGAATCTTGTTGATTAAGAACACATATTTCAAGTTCCTTGTTCTGACGCTTAAGGCCATCAATCTTTTCTTTAAAAACAGACTCTTTCTGCTTCCAAGCCTTATTCTGTGCAAGCGCGTCAGTCAGTTCCATTAAAGATCTTGAGGCTGCTTGTTTGTAAGCCTCGAGATCTTCAATTCTCTCTTTTAGAGATTGAATTTCTTGTTCATACAACTCACATTTTAAACATTTAACATTTTCTGGTTTGGGAGTTGATGGGTTAGAACTTACCTTGGCATTTGATGTCTCTGCCATGAATGCAAAGCAAAGATTCCCAGCTTTTTCCAGAAACGATGCAGAAGTTGCTTTAGACTCTACTTCGTTGACTTCTTCAACTTTAGCAGCCTCTGCGGGAATTGTCGAACATGGAGATGTTTGAGGAACATTTGACTCTTTTTCGTGATCCTCCTTAATCTCCAAAGATACCACTTCAACCTCAGGTTCTCCTTCATGGACTTCAGCAGCTGGTTCATCGACAGTATATTCTTCATTGGTCGAGGAAACAACAGACTTTGTTTCAGAGTTTTCATCTACTACTGTGACATCAGCCATGTTGATGCTCAAGTTCCATGTCTCGCCTTCATCCCCTTGAACTGCAAGAGCAGTTTCGTTGTTGATGTCGACGTTGTTTGCTGCGGTTTGATTTTGAGGGACCAGTTGTCTCTCAAGGTTGACAGTTGCAGCTGCTGCAGCAGGAGTGGATGATGATGAAGTGGTTCGGAAGGGATATTGGTGACCTTCCCTTCTTGGCTTCGAGCACTCCTTGGCAAAGTGACCAAGTTCGCCACAGTTGTAGCATTTTACTTTGCTTTTATCAAAGCCGAACTTGGATTTGTTGTTTATTGAGAGGGCCTGACCTGTTTTCTTCGTCCACTTTCTGGCCCTTCGGAACGCACTGCCAAGAGCCCACATAATGTCTATGCGTTCCATATCATCTTCGTCAAGCTGTTCATAGTCATCGCTGTCCAGATGACTATTTCCTAGCTTACCCGCCACCATTAAACTGTAGGACTCAATTATCGTGCCTAGAGTTGCCATGTGTTCTTTGGCAACCTCCACTGTTACTGTTCCCAAGCCTTCAGTATTCAACGTTGCTTTCTCCGTTGACTTGGGTCCGGAGTTAGTACTTGAGTTTCCAGAAGTTGATAGTGGGACGGAAGATCTCGTTTCAGTCCCCTTTGATTGATTTGACGTTGAGGAGACAAAAGCAGTCTTCATCGGAGCATGATCAGTTGAATCTGACAAAGGAGGTTTTGACATGTAAAGTGATTTGTCAGAAGTTGATCTCGGTTTTCTGGAAGAGGCTCTTAGTTCAGCCTCTTCGTGTCTGATTTCTTTAATAAAATCAGACAGGAGAATCGTCTCCAGCTGATGACTTCTTCTCATTACTGTCAGGAAGGTGCTCCAGCTAGGTGGAAGTCCTTGTGTAAGACATCTAACTTTCTCAGTCCCTGTAGTTTTGACGTTATAGGACTTGAGTTCTGACATTAGATGGTAAAATCTCGACAGTAACGACTCAATATCTTCTCCCGACTCTGGACTAAACAGATCAAATTCACGCTTGAGCTCCCGTGCGTGAATTTCTCTAAGGGAATCAGATCCTTCACATCGGTCAACCAGTGCGTTCCAAAGAGTTGACGCTGTAGTAAACTGGTTAAACTGATGAAAAAGATCAGTGGAGAGTGCTTGTGATAGTAAGGAGAAGGCTTTCTTCTCAGCATCGAAGGCTATCTTTTGTTCTTCAGATAGCCTAAAGTAGCTCAACGACTCACCATCATCATTCGTTGGATGCACCCAACTTGTCTGGACAGCTTCCCAAAGTCCAGGATTTACACCTGTTATATGAATTTGAAATCTTGTCTTCCAGGTTGTAAAGTCGTTTAATGTCATCAGCTTTGGTGGCTTGTTGTAGCTTCCCGATTCAGAATCGCTTTCGAGAATCGATTGGATCCTCTTGTTGGTACTCGAACTTGAAGCCATTTTTGATCCTTTGGTTAACTTTGAACTGTTGATCGAATGAGACTGGTTCGATCGGACGAGTGCCTTATTCGATCGAATATGTTCTGATTCGATCGAATGTCTCTCTGGAAAACCGAACTGATCTTCTGAAAGTTATTCGATCGATTGTGTAACTGGTTCGATCGAATGGGTTAACAGATTCGATCGATTGAGTGTATGGTTTGATCGAACGGGTTCTGACAGTCGAATAAGACAGTGATCGAATGGACGGATCGAATGTGTGACTTATTCGATCAACTGGAGACTGGTTCGATCGAATGAACGAATCTGGTTCGATCGAATGAACTTGGAGTATTTCTAGTCGGGAAAAACTGATTCGGTCCAAGTTCAAACTGGTTCGATCGAATAGGAGGGCTATTCGATCGAATGAGTTCCAAAAATAGACTGGTTCGATCGGAAAATCTGGAAATTCCAAAATTAGGAGATTTTGACGGATTTTCGAATTTTGAACCACAAACACGAATCTTAGAAGATCAAGGAGCAAAGTAAGATCAAAATGAGACTTTTAACACAAAAACAGATGAACACCAACCAAAAAACGGATCAAACACACCAAAAACACGGAATTTTCCGGCAAAAATAACGATTTTCGCGAGAAAAACACGAATTTCACCACGAATCTAACGTGAATCAAGAACCAAAGGCTCTGATACCACTTTGTCGGACCGGTGCGGGACACGGTTTCCCAACGATTCACGGGGCAACGTGTTAGAGTGCGGAATCCTCTAACACGGCGATTCGGTGGTGATCAACAACGCGCGGTAACGATTCCTAAGACGGTTTGACACCTAGGGACGGAGGAAAGGACCGACACGTGAAGAACGGGCAGAGAGTATTTCAGCAGAGTGGTGGTTCGTGACTGTGTGTAGAATGTGTGCTCTGTTGTGAAATTTCCTAAGTTTCGTTTATATATCGAAAACTGGTTCGATCGAATGAGTCTCTCATTCGATCGAACGAGACCTGGTTCGATCGAATCAGTCACTGATTCGATCGAATCAGTTTCTTTTGACATTTTCAGTCCGTTAACTTAGTTTCACGATCGTTATCTTCATATCGAACCATCCTGATAGAACTGGGGACATACACATGACATTTCATGTCCTAACAACAGTGTATTTAAACACGACAACTTCGCCACTGGCGAAGTTGTCAGTAACCTCGCTAAATCAGCAAGTTCGCCATAGCGAACTTGCTGATAACTTCGCTAGTTTACAAAACAAAACATAAACAAACCATTAACTATATTACAGACTCGATAACAAATACTAGACTATGAACTACTGACAAACATGTACCAACAACATGACCAAGAAATTGAACTTCGGACAACCAGAATTCACATTTGGAGAATTTGCTCGTTTCTTAGGGTTTCAAGTATGATTTTTAGTTGAACTTGATGATCGTCCTTGGATTTTGAGTAAACAAGAATGCCATCAATAAAGACGATAACAAACTTGTCAAGATATGGTTTACAAATACGATTCATCATGTCCATAAAAGCTGCCGGAGCATTAGTGAGTCCAAATGGCATAACAGTGAACTCATAATGTCCGTATGGGTTCTGAAGGTTGTCTTCAATTAATCTTCTTCTTGTACTTTCAACTTAAGGTAACCCAATCTAAGATCAATCTTTGAAAAACAACTTGCTCCTTGGAGCTGATTAAACAAATCGTCTGTTCTTGGAAGTGGATACTTATTCTTAATCGTGACTTTATTTAGCTCTCTATAATATATACACATCCTCATCGATCCGTCCTTCTTTATGAACAGAATTGGAGCTCCCCAAGGTGACAAACTCGGTCGTATAATCCTTTTTCTAAAAGCTCATCTAACTGCTTCTTCAATTCTTTCATCTTCGTGGGTGCTAGTCTATGTGGAGACTTAGCTATCGGTGAAGTTCCTGGTACAAGATCGATTCTAAACTCTACTTCTCTATTAGGTGGTGCTCATGGTAACTCATCAGGAAACACATCTTGGAACTCGTATACGATTGGTACTTCTTCCATCTTTTTGTGTTCGGGGTCCTTAGTTACACAGGCTAAGAATGCAAGGGATCCTTTACCTAATCAACTACTTGCTTTTATCTTGGAAGTTATTCCTACTTTTCCTGCTACTTTATCTCCTGTTATACGAATGGTTTTATTGTTAGACGTTCGAATGTCAATGGCTCTATCATTACATAAGACACGGGCTTGATTAGAGGATAACCAGTCCATACCTAGAACTACATCAAAACCTGCCAATGTCATAGGTAACAATCGTATAGGTATGACGTGATCGGCAAACGAAATTGTGGCATTATTTAAGGCTTCAGTTATTCTACTTACATTTCCCTCAGTAGTCTCGACTTCATAATGTTTATCTAGTTTAACTAAGGGCTCATTTAATAGATTAAAAAATTTATAATCTATAAAAATTTGATTCGCACCTGAGTCAAATAATACCCTAGCATAAACATTATTAATAGGAAACGTACCAGTGATCACATCCGGTATGTCATCTGCCTTATGCGTATCCAGCATGAAGACACGTGTGTTTCCTTTCTTGGCCTCGGTCTTGGCACCGGTGCCACTTGCACCAATTGCCGCTGTCGTCGGCTTTTTCTTTGGACAATCATTGCTAAAGTGTCCCTTCTCACCACAGTCGAAACATACCACTGCTTTCCTCTTGCAGTCGGCTTCCACATGTCTCGGTCTCTTGCAGAAATTACATGTGATGGTACTAGTTGGTCGAAGACATCTACCGAAATGTCTCCTTCTGCAAGATTTGCATACAGGGTGACTATACACAAACACCACTTTCGTCTTCTTCTCAACTTTTCTCACTTTACCTCCAACTGGCGTCTTGCCATCATCTCTCTTTTTCTCATCCCGGTTCCTAATCATTCCATCCATCAAATACCCGGCCAACTCCATAGTAGATTCCATCATGGATGGCATATGTGACTGAACTAAGTCACGGATTTTGATTGGTAATCCGTAAATATATCGTGTTACTTTATTGATTTCAGGAGTGACCAAGTGAGGAACAAATCTGCAGTATTGAAGGAACTTGGTATTATATTCCTTGAGGTTTGTTCCCACAACTTTGTGATTCCAAAGCTTTGTTTGAATTTTATCCATTTCAGTAATCGGGCAAAATTTCTTTAATATCATTGCTTTAAACGTTGCCCGGTCTAAATTGTATAGGTTCTCTCTACCCTTGATTCCGATTAGAGTATTCCACCATTTGAGTGCCTCCCCTTTGAACATCTGGGAGGTATATTGCACTTTATAACTTTCCGTACATCTGCTAATCAATACAATTGATTCCATTTCCTCCAACCAACGGTGGGTAACTATCGCTTCCTTATCTCCATGGAACTCTTTTCGATTGTAAACCTTGAAGATATTGAAATCACAACCTTCATGTATTTTAAGTTTATTTGTTTTATCACGGAGGTCGTTTTCAGCTGTTGAGCTTTCATCACTTGTTTCTTTCTTTTTCTCACTTTCCTTTTTCTTACTCTCTTTCTTTTCTGTTTCTCTTTTTGATTCCTTCTTTGAATTGGCAGTTTCACTTTTGCTTCGACTTCCCCTTTTATTAGATTGGGAAGTGGTTCGGCTTGGATCATTTTTCATTAATTCATAGAGTGGTGTTACAGCTTCTTTTATTAGATCGCGAATACCGAGCACATAGTCTTTCGGTATTGCTTGAATGTTTTCTGCTACGGTCTTTTCTTTATTGTTGATTAATTGAATGTCGGGATTACTGTTAACTTTATCTTGTCCTGACATGCTTTTACATGAATAATACAAGATTCAGGGAAAAGACAAACTTTCTTTATAATATATTATTTATTTTACAAAAGAGAACATAACATTCAACAAAAGTACATAACAACGATTCCTAATCCTTAATCCACCTTTTAACAATATTTTTCATCTTGTCACATTTCTTAACAATCTTCTTTCCTATTCTCTTTTTGTCCACTTTCTCGTTCCTCAGCTCGTCCATCACTGAATTAGGCGGGTTAGGATATCCCGTTGGTGTGGATGCAACTGGGAAGAGATAAGCGTTCTCCCTTGGATAAAGATGCGGGTTTGCAACGTATGCATGCATTTCTTCATCGGGGATGTTTTTAGTATAGAATTATTTGATGAGATTTGCTTCTTCGCGGATCTCTTTAGATTGTTGTGATATATGGAAGGCCTTGGTCCAACATACAGAGGAAAATAAGGATTCTCGTTCTCCTCATTTTCTTCCTCGGGATCCTCCTCTTCATCGGGTTCTTCCTCCGATTCATAAGGATTCTTGATTGGTAATTGAACTAATCTCTTTTTGTATGGCAAGGTGACCCTCATCCTTGGTTTACGGCTTGGTTCAGAAACAGTTTGTGTAGTCGGATATTGGTAGTTCGGTGGTGGTGTCCAAACTGCCATCTATTCTAATCAGAATGACAGTCCATCCAACTTGACGAATCAGTTTCTTGTTTGATCTTACTCTGCACTTATAATAACTATTGATACTCTCCATATCAGATGGTTCGTAGTTGAATGTTGGTTTTGATAGAATGGGAACTCGGTGTCTATGACCAAGATAGTTAACGTAAGACATCTGCACTTATTTAGATTTAGGGATAGGAAGTTTACCAATCCTATCTTATCCCTACGAACATTACCTTTAAGGTTAAAGCTTAGGTACTAATATTTAAATACCTAATTCGCTAAAACCGATGGCTCTGATACCAACCTTTCACACCCTGACTTAGGGCCTAGGCGTGTGACCACTAGTTGGTATCTGTTTTGTAAATATATCAGAGTTATGGGTTAATTTTAATGGAAGACATTAGGTATGAATATAATATTAATTTACATTGAAAATTTACTTGGGAATTAAATACCCAAGTATTAGTTTACAAAATATATGTTTCTTATTACAAGGATTTTAGTTTATCAAAACAGAGCCTTCTCGTAACGCGCTTCTATCTTCATTAAGACTCCAACCCTTGCTATTGCTACTTATGCTTAATTACCTGCAACGGGTTGGAAAAATGTGTCTGCTATATGCTGGTGAACACGTATGACTCTATAAAACATTTGAATGACATTACAATATAAATATAGTCTTTTTGACAATCTCAGCGAAAGCATTTCTACTTCCGGTATATGTACCACTGCCCTACACACATAACGGTATTCTCCGAGCCACGCGGCCCTGAACAGAGAACTAGTCGTGAGCGTTTAGCCTGCGGCTACCTACCTTTGGCTTATTAGGCTTAACAGTTATGTTTGGATCCAGACACATGCATATTCGGTCTGAGTTTATTTATTCTCTACTTTGTATTATAACGTTTTAGAGATCATGTAATCTCATGAAATCATTGACAGACTCGTTAAGATAAACACTCGTTTATCTTTGTCGAGTATAAATATGTTTTGATTGATTGAAAAGGTTTAACGTATTCACCTGTACCGTCGGTGTTGGAAACCTTGACTGATTGATTTATTGTGAGTGATATTTAACCTACACATAATAGGTTTGTATAAATATCTGAATGGTGTTTTGATTAAGCTATGATTGCTAAGCTTAACCTTGAAATTGTTTATCTTTGATTGTGAATGAAAATACTTAGGTTTTATGTGACGTTTGATGTAGCATGTTTTGGCTTAATAAGTCATAACACGTTGGTAAGTTTCTCCAGGTAAGTAAACGGGTCCCTCGGTTGATTCGGATTTGTACGAATTACTTTTCCTTAGGCAAGAAACTTACTACTAGTGATATCACCCTTACAGTTTACTACATGCCGGTCAAAATATATCTTTTTTCAACATTACTTTGCTATGAAGTAACGTTTATGAAAACTCGTTTATGAATGTGAATGTTTACAAAAAACTTTCAAGGTTAAAGGCCATAGCCTTGATTGATTGTCTAGGCTATAATTCAAATAACTTAAACATAACTCCTACCTTAGATCGGACACTTAGATTGATAGCCTAGACAATCAATCATAGATCCGTCATGTCTAACATGACGGATCTATGATCATACAAAACTAGAATTTGTTGGATGCAGAAACTGGTCCCACGAAGGAAGATGTAGAAAAAGCCAAACTCAGTCTCAACATGAATATACCGAACTAATGAGGGTGGAGGCTATTAGGCTCGAAGCCGAACGATCCATTAGAGTTGGGAGTTATGTTCAAAACAGGATTGAGGAAGAATTGATTTACATCCTCGAAAAAACTGGTCTTGACGATTTGTTGTTTTTTTACCAAAATGGGTGAGGGAGGAAAAGTATTTACCAAAATAGGTGATTTGAAAGTATTTACCAAAATAGGTTTTCTTTATAAACTTATGTTTTCTTACTCTTAATTTTATTTAATAAAATAATTTTTATCAAAATTTCTATCTAAAAAGCAAACGATAAAAATGAAAAAGAAAAAGTAGAGCATATATTTTTATTGTTTGTCATGTTCAAATAAAAATATTAGAAAACGTTTTTGAAAACAGTTTCATGTGTTCATATTTTTTTTATTTACTTTTTTTTAACCGATTGAGTACGATTTTTTTTTGGTTTTTTATTCCCTTTTTCTTTAATTACTCTATTATGGCTATATCTCAAGTTGCTTTCTTATACAAGAGTGTTTAAAAATTGAGTTTGATTTAATATCGATATTGATACCGATATTCTTTAGTCGGACTTGGTTGGTTTTCCAGAAATATAACTATACGCAACAACAAAAACCATACAAACAAATGTCGATACCGGTATTGGTACCGATCTTTAGTTAAAATTGGTTCGATTCATGAAAGTACCGATAAAGACTGACTACTAGCACTCGCATAGCTTATGATATAATTAATACTTTAGTTTGAATACAAATTTGTATTCAACAACATAGAAATCCTAAACGCCAAGAAAAAAACATTAAACACAACCATGTATTCGGTCTATTTTTTTTAACATTTTTTTTAAATTAGGAAACAAATCAAAAATCTGTATTTTTTTACAAACATAACAATTGTATTATCAATTATAAACTTGTTATAACCCTGATATATATGAAAAAAAACCTTGAAGAAAAACAATAAAAGAAAAAAAAACAATAACAAAGCAATGAAAAACCAAAAAAATTACAAACAGAAGTGTTTTAATTTAATTCGTTTTGATAAATAAATAAATTAAAATATGAATTTAAGAAAAAGTTCCAAAAACATGTTTTGAATATTTTAGTTTTAAACGAAATAAAATATAAAAGTAAAAGTTTTATTATTTTTAACTAAATATTTTATCTATGTTTTTCATATAAAACTTTTTAATTCCAATATTTTTACTCAATAAGAATGGGAGAATGAAAAGATAAGTTTATGAAGAAAAACTTATTTTGGTAAATACTTTTCAAATCATCCATTTTGGTAAATATTTTTCCCCCTCACCCATTTTGGTAAAAAAAACTCTGATGATCTGACCTTAAAAGAGTAACTAGATTTATAAAAAAAAGTCATCAGCAATCGGGAGAAAAGAACTAACCATTGAAGACATCTTAAGACTCCCGACAATCGGCAGAAGTTGTATTTAACATCCTCACCATCATTAACCTAAACCCTTGAACCACCACAAGATACCAAATCCCTGCTCAAACAAAACCAACCTATATTACCGTCTAATCTATGCAACCCTTCACAAAGATGGAATTTGAACTTGTTACAAGCTTATTTATCACAGGTCACATTTTGGCTAAGAGTTTTCACATACATACATCACAGGTGTGATCAAATATAAAACCGAGTATGAGTGAACATTGTGAGAACGTGACGTTTTGCATAAACGGAAGCTCATAAAAACATATCACCTTTTTATATATCACTACATATATTCCTATGATTTAAGGTTGGTTATTTTGTTCTCACTTACTTGAAACTCTTTTGGGGATGTTTAAGCTATGGTCCTAACTTGTTATTTTTAGAAGTAGCTTGCTTGAGGACAAGCAAGGTTCAAGTATGGGGGTGTGTGATGTATATAAAGTTATACATCTGTTTAGCCTCAAATAATCCCTATAAACTGCAACTTATATAAAATAATATAGTTCAAAGTACTACTTATCATATTAAAATGTATTTTCAGGTAAACCCAAGCCTCAAACGAAGAAACGAATGAAAAGCCAAAGAGAAATCAAAGAAAACCCAAGAAAACAGTAAAGCGCACCCCCACGCCTAATGGAACACGCCCCCATGCTTTCCTGTGTAAGTAATGACAAATTCCGCAAGAAAAGACAAAATACTGGACTGTTGGACACGCGGTCGTGCTTAAGAAGACATGGGGCCGTGGTCACCTTTGAGAAAAGGAAAAATTAAATATAACAAAACACCAAAAACACGGGGCCGTGCCTCATGAAGCACGCCCCTATGGTGAGTCATCATGTACGATCTGACAGAGCATTAAATGCGAATGGAAAAATGGACATGGGGCGTGCCTCATGTAGCACGGGGCCGTGTCTGATCACCTAGACTTCCTATTAATAATGGAGCATGTTGCATTCAACAAGTGTGCTTGAAAAGAGTTCTATACGAGTTTCTCGTATAATAACACCCACTTTACACTCATATTGAAGGTCTTGTGGAGAGTTTGAAAGCTTAGAGGTTATCATCACCATCATCTATCATCATCATCCATCACCATTGATGAAGAAAGATTCATCCACATTTGGTTAGATTGTTCTAGTTTGATCATGTGTTTGAATCTTCATCTCTTTTAATGTTCATAATCACGCTCATTATGAGCTAAAACTCCATTTACCATCTAATTTCTATGAAGAATCTTTGTTTTACTTGATGATTATATTAATTATGTAATTTATTTTAATAAATTACATGGTTATTTTGCAATTATCATTTGATGAGAAATCATTTATCATTTTAACTCAACAAATCAAGGTTAATGATTAACAATAATTCATGATTCACTCATGTTCTTGGAGACTAGAAATGGTAAAATTAAAACCTTGATAACTTATTCAAGATAAAACATTGATCCTTATATTGTACTTAGAAATGATGAGATATAAGCTATGATCTATTTCTCTAGTGTTGGTAATTCTGAAATAACATTGCTAACACGATTGCTTAGGTTATCATGCTAGTTAAAGAAATCATGTGTTAATGGAATGTGTAATTATGACCTATTTAAATCAATCAAGGGAAGGTTGTATGACTAAACTATAGCCACCCTAATTTGTTATTATTGGTATTTGAGATATCGAAGTCAATCCTAATCATTCTACTTTACTAAACTACTTGCCTACTCAAATTGACATTCTCGTGGTAGTATGAGATTAAAAAAGGATGGACTTGAATATATGCATGCTACTTTCTTTTATGTCATAGAATATGTTCACTTAGAAATGAGGGACTGTTCTATCATATATTACTAGGGCAAGTTTATCACATATTTACATTATAATCATCAAGGAAGAATGGAGTGGATTCTTGATCTTAGATGGTAACCTTCATATAATTGATTTACTCATTTAGAATTTCTTTTCTTGTCACCTATATTTTATATATAAGTATTTTTATTAAAGTTTTAAAATCAACCCCAAAATGATTAAACTTTTCGATTGAAGTAAAACGAAGATTTATTATTAGAAACATTTGTGTCCACGAATCGATACTTGGTTCTTATTAATACTATTCTACATATACGATATGCACACTTCCCTATTTTGTGTGTGTTTAGTCTTAGTTGAAATCACTTTTATAAATTTAAAACACGATCTTGAGCGAAAACTAAATCTCCAATCTTTAACCAAACTACACTAGCAAATGCTACGCATCAGCTTGCAAATGAGACAATTGTCTTTTCAACATAGCCATCTCTCTTTTCGGAAGACGGTTGAGTCCCCCTATTTTTTGTTAGCTTCTCAAGTCTCTAAACTTGTAGTCTTATTGAAACTAGAAATCCTATGGAATCAAATCGATTAATGGATGGAATCCGGTATGCGGCTTGCTCGAACTCATAATAGCCTATTTATATTCAACGTCGAGAGAAAAGCGATAGGAATTAAAATGAGCAGTGCAGTAGCAATAAATGCAAAAATATTTACTTCCATATTCACATCGTTTTTTTTTCACAATAAGTCGGGATTTAATCCCATAGAGATGATAAATCTTTCACCTGTCAATTCAATGAATGCATTGCATATTAATGATCATGAATCAGATCAATATCATGAATAACAATATTTGAGCTATTAAATTAATTTGTCGTCGAGAATTGAATAGTATAACATACGGACATTATTTGTCCATACCAAATCCCAAATGAGATTCCTGGACCAATCAAAGCCCCCTTTACTTTAACTTTATTTATCCTTCTTTTCTTTATTTTCTATAACCTACCTTCCTTACGTCTTCCTTATAGAACCATCAAACGAAATCTAACCACCCGCCCGAACTACAAAAACCCAACAAACAATACAAGTGAAGTTGAAAAAGAGAGGAATTACGTTCTAAATTTCTTTGGAAGACAAGTAAGTATGAGAAAGATGAGTCGCGGGAGAAGAGATGGAATATTCTATCAACTTTAGTATTTTAGTTATTTTTTAGTTTAAGGTTTATTCTTTCTTCGACGATATCCTGAAAAAAAAGGGACACCCCTTCGAAATTCAGTCATGCTCTCTGTCCCTTCTTTAATAGAAAATCGAGAGGCAAATTGACGTACTTATTGGATCCGTCGAGACTGGCGGGGCTCGAACCCGCAACATCTGCCTTGACTCTGGTACATCAATTTTTAAGGTTATGAGCACATTGATGTCGAATCCTCAAAGGCAAATGATTGATTTGCCCATTCAAAGCAATTTACGGGAATGAATCTCTTTAACAAAATATATTATTTCTTGCTATAGAGCCAACATCAAATGCAATATATCTCATGCTCAGACTTGTTGAAGTAGTGCAAAACATTGTTGTACGTGAACAGATTGTGGCATTGTTCAAAGTATTTCTGTAAGTTTTTGAAATGGAATGATTGCAAACATGATTTTTATTCAAATATAAATTGGTTGTGTATTAGCAGATGATATCTATATATAGGTTTGCGATGCATTGCTACTAGAAGTCAAGATATTGGGGTTGGGCTTGTCGATAGATTCGTAACTTTTTTAGCACAACCAATTGGCAACATGGGCATTAAGTACATACACGCTCCATTTTGAGAGAGAGAGAGTATATGAGTTTAAATATATGTTTACTAGCTTTAGAACCCGTGTATTACACATGTAACAACTCAGATTTTTCACATTTATATTTTGTATCCATTACCTGACACGTTTATATGTTTGGGAAATTTTTTATCCATAAAATATTGCGTCTATCGAATATTTATTATTTTATTTTTTATTTTTTATTATATTTATTTGATATATATAAAAATAACTTTGGTTTATATACAATTTTCACCCTAACTAATACTTTAACCTCTCTTTTGATCCATCTTCATAGTTGAAGGACCAAAGTGCAAATATACCATATTTTAACCAGAAACCCATTAACCCAAACCCTTATACCCGTATATCCATACCCGATGACCCGTTTTTATTTATTGAACCTTAATTCTCGTCATAATCTTAGAAATTGAATCATGCATCTTATTCTACTTGCCAAAACGACCTCTCCTACTCAATTAATTAGGAAACAACGATGTTACTGATTCGTATTAGCTATTTTATAAAAGCGTCTTAGCATATTTGGGTATTATGTCTAAAGGTTTTATATCTCAATTAAACTCGTCCTCACAATCCTTACAAGCTCGCGAACGAAAATCCTTTGGTTAATTTTATTATCGTCGTCTTCTAGTGTCTTTTCCTGGATTGCGTATCACCGGCCATAGTTTGATCTAATTGACCTGCTAACTAACATCATTATAGGTAATATGTTATATGAGTATGTTCGTTATCGTGTCAGCTTCAATAACCCCAAGGTCAATTGGCCAAACGATATAACGTTTTGGCCGATTGAATTTCTAGGGTTCTTGTATGAGCTGGGTTAATTGTATGTGTGCATTTAAAATTTTTTTTCCGGATCTTACTTATGTTAGCCACCAGCCTAGTTGGCCGGTGCACTATGTTTATGGTTCTGGACTGCTGGGGGGGGGGGGGGGGGGGGGCTCGAACTCCCCAGCCCCATATTCTTTGGAAATATTTTATTTATTGGTTAATTAATCATGTAAAATCATTAACTAATACTATAAAAATCATAAATAATCAATATTTTTACAGAAACCGACATATTTACTAGTTTTTTCGAACCTAGGTTAAAACCATATACATGTGTGTGTGTATGTGTGTGCAATAATTATTAAAACAAATAAAGGTTTTAATATTTAAAAACGGTTTTAATTTAAATTATATATTTAAAATTTACCACGTTATTTACATATTAAAATATAGTATAAGTTCGAGTATTTTATAAAAAAAATATATATTTTATATAAATAATATTATTTATTATCTATTACTATCATTTACAATATTAATTTAAAAAGAAATCTTTATTAATAATAATAAAATGTAATAATTTATTATTTCACAAATACCGACCGACCTCAAATCATTATTTATATATATTGTTTACAACTGTAATACTTATTAAGTAAAAGTATTTATATATTAACACTAATATAATTTTAATAATCGTTGTACAACAAACCTTAAACAAAATATTTTAATTCTCCAATACCCGTTCGTATCTCAATTCTCTTTTAGTCCATATTGCCGGTCACGTTTATATCGCTCAATCACTATCTCGTAACCCACACTATAAATGTCGGCAAGAAGGTTAACGACTTGCTAATTTAGGAAAGAACAATAGAGTATAAATGGCAGAAACACTAATACACTAAATGTTGCTAGTAAGACACAAAGGTAACAAACACACGTTGTAACTCAAAAGATTTCCATTGATATAAAAAGTCAAGAAACAATAAGAAATCAATTAGGGTTTCAGAATGGCATGTTTATCTGTACGTGATAGAGACAGCCATCAAAATCAATGTTAGGTGAAAGGTCTAGGTGTCGTGTGTTATGTCATAGGCGTGCCCTAAATTATTCCTTTTATAGGTCTGCCCTGACACCTGACATTCCATATCCGGAAACCCTAATCATTCGTACATAATTAAAGCTATTACAATAAATGCTAAGTGTAAAACAGGTCTTCGGGCAAGCTTTGCAGCATGTATTCTTTGTCGAGCAGACCTGGTAACCAAAGTGTGCTGGGAAACAATTCTCCGGGCAGACTTTACTTAGAATATTTTCCAAAGAAAATATTCACCTAGCATACTTCAATCCTCTTGACCATATCAAACTTTGTTCGATATAGTCCCACTAGCAAACTTGTTCTTCAGGAATCCCTTCAACTCTTTCTTAATATTAACTTATTAAGCAAATCAAAGTCTGTTGGTAACATTGTAGCTTTGCTAGGAGTTGAACCTTGCTCGGCAGAAGTCTTTAACTTGTTTCTTGATTAACTTCCTTCACCCTTGCTATATTTGTTTTAGCTTGGTTATAGCTTGGTTTTATCCAAGAGTTTGCTAGGAAAACAAACCTTGCTTGGCTTGAAGAACTACCTTGCTAGAAAAAGTGAACCTTGCTCGGTTTAACACTTAAGAGGAATTCTAGAAGATAACCTTTCCCGGAAGGCAAAATACCTTGCTAGGATAAGTAAAACCTTGTTGTGAGGTCTGAGCTTGCTCAGAGTCCATACTTAGCAATTTCTTGAGAGGTTGAGAAGTTTCCAATCTTCTTTTAGCCTTTTTCTCATCCCAACAATCTCCCCCTAAATTGTAACAACCTCAGCTGTACCAAAACACCTTTATGGTTACATACAATTAGCTAAAATACACATCAAATTTCAAAAGAAAATTACATATCATAATGAAAGAAAATTCCAAGTTGGAAATTATGTCTGATAGACATAACAAAGCAAACCTAAGCTATAAAAAAATAATCTTCATTTCCTTGAGCTTGAGGCTTCTTGTCTTCTAGCCAACTTGACAATTGCGGCACTTTCCTTGAAGATGAATAACTGCCTGTGGTTTGGATGATCAGTGGGAACAGTCCATCTGTTTATATCATTGAGATATTCCACATGCAGAAATTCCAAGTCCGTATCCTCCTTTATGATGCCCAAGGTCTGTCCATCAGAGTTTCTGAGAATGAAGGATCCATCTTTATCATCAACATCAACACTTGCAATCCTTCCATTTTCCTGGACTTCACAATTTGGCCTTGTCATCTTGCGCCTCATATTTAAACATTCCATCATGTTTGCAAGAGGGTTGTTGCTTTTGTTCTTTGCCTTGAATGTTTCTTCAGTAAACTTGATCTCCCTTATCCTCTTCAACTTTTTGTTTCTTTCAAACTGAGAGAGTTCCAATTTTCTTTTCTTGTTGAGCATGGGGAACCCCTTTGTATCCTGGTCCTTCAGATGTTTAGATAAATCATTTCTTTGTCTTGCAGAAAACCTATGTCTGACATAGTAGTCATACAGATTCATAGATGCCATCTCAGCCAGCTGCTTTTTCTTGAACTGCAAGAAATCATCTCTGAATATCACCTCCTTCATATCACCACTAGACATAATTATTTTTAGTGTATCAGTCTGTGAATCATAGTACAGCCTCCTTGGTAGGTCCACATCAGAAGGTGGCCTTTGTTGTCGTTAAAGAGAGGCTCTATTGGTGGGAATTGGGACACTTACAGCTGAGGGTCTTGAAATGTGTTTCTTTTTAGTGACAAGAACCCTCACATGCCCATATTTCTTTTCAAATAATTCAATGATTTTCTCTTTTGGCAGCACAATCAAGCTTAAGTAATTTTCTCCCTTATTAGCCATAGTTGTAATCATTCCCATAATTTCATCATCAGTTGGGCCCTCAGGGACAGATCTTTGTGTTCCAATCAACTCACCCTTTGGCCCACACTGGAATTGTAGGAGTTTTCTTTGTTCAGCCTCAAGCTTCTCCCATTCAACCTTTTCAGTGTGAAATAAGTCTTTGAGTTGACTTTTTCCAAGGTTGTCAAACACCCCTTCAGCCATTCCCTTGCTAAGCATCAAGCCTATTAGGGACTTGATCTTGTTTTCGTCTTCCCTTGGCTCTAGGTGTTCCACTAGTTCCTGTTTCACAAATACAAAAGGAGGAACCTTGGGAGCTTTTGAAGACTCAGCCTTTTCATGATCATATTTTTCTTTTTCAGAATTGTATAAGGCTAGTCTTTCCGTCCTGCTCATGCCTTGGGTTTATGCAGTTCTCCCCCTAGCTTCCATTAATCTATTAAGGAGTTTCAAATGTTCATCCTCCCATTTCTTCTTCCTTTCAGCCCTCTCCTTCTCCGCTAGAGTAACAACCCTTGGCCTTTTGGTAGATTTTACAAGCTCATCTTTCTCTGAAAATAATTTAAATTGAGTTTCCACTTGTTCTTTTGTAAGACTATCTGAAATTTCAAAAGATACTCCATGATCAATTAAATACTTAACCTTTCCACCATACTTATTGAATAGTCTTTCAATCTTCTCTTTCTGATTTGTTTCTATTTTCAATCTCTCCAACTCTTCTCTTTTCACAGTTCCAACAGTTGTTAGATATGCATTCTCCAGCTCATCAAACTTCATCTTGCTTAAATCTTTATCAGAAAGTCCATGCATTCTCATGTAAGTCCTTTATTTTAGGGAATCTCGATTTTTCTTTTCCATTCTTTTCTTTATGTCCCTTACTTCACCATCCAACAACGCCTGCAGCTCCTCATCAGTCAATTGAACCAGGGATTCAAACTTATAACCATGTTTCATCAATCCCATGATTATTGGATTATTCCTCCTTGTTTCATCCAACATAGATTGTATGTTCTCCCTATGTTCATCAGTCATTGTTACATCAGAGGAGTCAACAATATCATCAATTTTATCCAAGAAGTCATCCAGAGCTTCAATCCTTGGTTCATTAACAAAAACATCTGCATGACAACTTGTAAAGGAACAGCTTGAACAGGGATTTCCTTCTCCTTAGGACTTACAACAAAATATTCCGGCTTATCAGAATTGTCAGCCATCTTCTTTTGTGGTTCATCACTATCATCACCTCTCCCATCACATCTACTCCTCTTCCTGGTATATTTATTTTCAAATTTATCATCAAAATTATCTTTTTCCCACTCATCCTTGTTCTCTGCCACCTTTTCTGCATATTCTACCCATTTTTTAGATAATATTCCAATTATAGGTTCACCAGCATCATCAATCGCCAACTGCTTGTTTGAATCTTCAATAATGTTATCAGCAGTGGTTGAAGTTGGTATTTCATGTTCACCCTTTTTCAAATTAAAGATAACCACAGCAAGGGTATTATCCACCTCTTCTATTTGCCTCAACTTGATCAAGTTTTCAATTACATCTTGACCAAGTTCCCCTTCTTCATTCAAATTTTTAGCAATCTAAGCCTCCTCCAATAACTTTTCTTGTTCTTCGAACTCCTGCTCAGTTAAAGATTTAGCAATTCTTTCTCTTTCCAAAATATCAGTCAAGGTGTCAACATGCCTTTTGGCAGCTTGTTCATCAATTTCATCAACATTCAGTACATCATCCATAGACTTTTGAGTTTCCAGGGGATGCAATTGTTCTTCACTATCAGTAATGGCTTTCCCCTTAGCCTTTATGCTATCCTCATCAGTTCCCTCACCATTTTTGGTTCACTGGGAAAATTTTCAGCTTGATCAATGAGGTCCTCCAACTCCTCATCCACAACTTTTTCAACATTCTCATATGTCAATACAATTTCTCCTGTTTCATCTCCATCATCAATAAATGCCTCAGTTTGAGGTTCAGTGTCTATAGCCTCAGTTAATATGGCTTCAGTTATCACAATATATTTAGTTTCAGTTCCATCTATATTCTCACTCATATCTATATCAATCTCCTTGTCAACCACCTTCTCAACATTTAAATCATTCACATCATATTCCTACTCTCCCCCATCAGACTCATCTCCTTCATAACCATCATCATCAATCCTCCTTTTCTCACAACTCTCCTCCTCACTATCTCCATATAAATTACACATAGTTTTCAGTACATGCTCCTCAACATTCACATCCACCATCACAACCTCATCAACAACAACATTGGCCACATGAGGATTCTCCCTTAGTTTGGTACAACTGAGGTCTTCTCAACCTCAGCCTCGAGGGTTTGAATTCTGAGTTGTGCCTGTGCCAACTATGATTTTAAATCTTCATTCGCCTTTGTCAATTGTTCATTTTGTGTTTTCAAACCAGTGTTCTCAATCGCCACATCCATATATCTGCTAAACAAATAAGCACCAACGGAAGGGGATTGAAGGTGTATCTGAGAATGGGTCAGGGATTGTTGTTTGGGTTGGTCATGTGGTGGGCTTTCAATTATGTTTGTGATGGTTAAGGGTAATGGGTTTATGGTTTGGATTGATGGTAAGGATTTGGAAGTGTGAATAATTTCAAAGGTTGGTTGGTCTGTTGTATGGGATTGGGTTAGTGACTGGTAGGGTGTGTTAGGCTGGTTTATTAGATGTGTTGGGATGTATTCTGGAATATATGGTTCATGGAAGGGTAGGCCTTAGGTTGTGATAATAGGTAGGCTTAGGATTTGTGTTAAGGGTAGGCTTTGGGTTTGTCTTGGTGGTGATTGGGTCTATATGGGTGGGGATGGGATAAAAGGTTCATGTTCTTGTGGTGGGGATGTCTTTGGTGTTGTGGTGGGGATGTCTTTGGTGTTGTGGTGGGGATGGGATTTGTTGTTGGGATGGGCTATTAGGTGAGGCTGGAGGTGTAGGTAAGGGTTGGTTCAAAATCTCCCCTCTGTGCATGCGCATCAACAACCTCTTCAATAACTTCATCCACGATCACATTCACACCTCTTTCATCATTTCCATCTCCTGCATCATCATTATCAGAATCATCATCACTACCACTCTCACTTTCTTCTTCCTCCTCAGACGTCACATGAGATGACTCTGGAACTGGCATAATCTCCAAATCATGGTTATACAACCATGGTAACACTTCAAACTCATCATCCGGATTGAAACGGCTTGTGGAAGCCAACTTTTTTATCCTATTAAACACATTGGGATCCTGCAGCAAATGAGTTGTCCCAATTGTTGGAAAATCTTGTAGTTCCCGGTTGAATATTATTTGAAGAAATCTTGGGTAAGCCAAGAATTTATCTTTGTTGGGCTTTGTCAAATTCGCAGCTAAGCCGTCAAATATCATTTTTGAAAAGTTGAACGGTTGTCGAAGTATAACTGCCACAGTGGCATTTGCAAGATCATGGCTCATTAACGCCCAAGAGCCTTTCCTCGGTGCATATCCCTATACTATGTGATGTATCATGAAATGGTACAGGTTGGGGAACATTCCCTTCTTGATTTGTCCCTCATGGACATCTCCTTGGTAGCCCATACACTCTTGAAAGATTGTCAGTAAACGATTTGTTGAGAAGTGAATTGGGGCTTCAAATGCATCATTTTTCTGTAGGCTATTCCTTAAAAGTTGCTCGGTAATTACAATTTCTTGCCTAGCAACTGTAGCCTCGATTCTCTTTCCTCCCACATCATCAAAAATTTGAGTAGAGTGCTAGAAATCTAATTGGTGATTTCTATATATAAAAGGGCACTCTGTCAAAGAGAATCTCATATTTGATTATTGTAGCCATCGAATCATCAATTCTATCGGCTGATTATCAGGAGTGATTTGCAGAAGAGCGCACATGTTGTGCTTCTTCTCAAGCGGATACGTCAGTTTAGTCATAACTGTCAATCATCAAAAACACATTCAAAGTAGTAATTAGTTATAAAGTTCACAAGTTTGACATGTAATAAGTAACAATTCAAAAGAAGAATAGGGAAATTTTCTTTATGAACCTGTTCTTCGATAAATTGTTAACCTACACACAAAAACAATTAAGTTAATTAAGATGAAAATTAACAGCCCAAATCCATATAATCATTGTCGGAAAATAATCAATTGATTCTTACCGAGTCGGAATTTGAGGGCTAGTCAATTTAGGGTAGGGTATCAATTAAACGATTAGGATTCTGGAACGAGAGTAGCGGCAATAATGCAATAGTGGTTGGAGAGAGAAGTGAAGTGTGAAAATTTCACTAAGTCCCTCCTATATACCTTTTTGAAAGTGGGTTTTAAATGTATTTTGTCGTTTTGTTCATGAATAGTGCCAAAAAGTAATTATTATTTTTTTTTTAATTTTATTAGCATAAAGCTTGCTCGATAAAGTTTTCTGTATACAAAGCTTGCTAGGAAAGGTTTAATTTTCAAAGCTTTCTAGGTAATTTCCAATTGCAAAGCTTGCTCGTTTCAGAATTGTTCAGATATTTAAAGTAATTAAAAATAACACTAAGAAGATAAGATGAAGGAAGCTTACTCGAATATACAAGATTGCTCGTGAAATAAATCACAAGACAAATAATCAAGTATAAAACAACAAATAGACAACCTTGCTAGGAATCCATAAAGAATCCTCAAATAATATCTTAGGGATATTTCTAAATGTCAACCTTGCTCGATTATCTGAATATCACAAACCTTACCCAAAAAACTTATACAATAAACAAATATTCATCCAAGTACACTTTAATAAAAAAGTGTGCCTGAAAATACTTAAAAAGTATAAAGTATGCTAGAGAAGACTAATTTACTCTTGGATATAAAAGTATAATCTAAACACAAAGTGTACCCGAAAAGGAAAGTTTGCTTGGCAATTTTCTAAAGTTTACAAGTATGCTAGGAAGACTCTTGGAATGATTCAATATTTTACAAGTGTGCCCTAAACATAAAGTTTGCTCGGTAAACAAAGTTTACTAGTAAACCCTTGTAATTTCAGAAAATAACACCAAAAACAATGAAGTATGCTAGACAAATACATATATCAAATAAAAAAACAAAGTATACTCGAAATAGACATATAAAGCATAATTAAACATGTATCACATAATCATCAAGTGTGCTAGACAAACCTAACTTTCTAAAAATTCTAGTTTGCTCGAAAGCATTAATTTATCAAAGTCTACCTGATAATACATGAATAATTCATTCAAGTACAAATAACCAACAAGCTTGCTCGAATATCTTGAACGTTTAATTACCACATCAAAGTTTGCTAGAATAGTTCAAAAATATCAAAGCTTGCTAGAAATCACATATTTAAACATATTCAAATGTAAAGCTTGCTCGAATGAGTCAAACATCCTATAAAACAACTAAGTTTGCTAGAATAGTTTAAAAACATCAAAGCTTGCTAGAATTAATATACTCAGTCATCAAGCTTGCTAGAATGACCTAAACATCCTATAAAACAACTAAGTTTGCTAGAAAGTTCAGAAACCATCAAAGTTTGCTAAAATCAACATATTCAAACCTTATTAAGTGTAAAGCTTGCTAGAAGAGTTTAAACAACCTGTAAACACCTAAGTGTGTGTAACATCCCGAAATTTCTAAGATAATATTAATTATACTATTTAATATTGGTGGGAAAGTTTACTCGGGTTAGCGGAAAAATAATAAATAAAGTAGGAGTTAGTATGGGTCGGGCTAGTGTTGGGTAATGGATATGGGTTATGGACTTGGGAAAGAAGGAAGAGACCTTGGGCTTAAGCCCATGATCCATAATTATATAAGCCTTAAATTCCCATTTTTCATTCATTTCACACATATTTCATACACCACCAAAACACACACTTAGCTCTCTCTCATCCTACTTTCTCTCTCTCGCCGAAACCAAGATAAAAAACCGATCCCGAGCCAAGGTAATGATAGTATTATGTTGTATGAACTCAAACCCATTAGATTTAGTCACGAAACGACGATCCGACACCGTTAAACCATTGAAGTCACGAGATCCAGGTGGAATCGGGTATAAAGCGAACCTACGATGAGCTCAGGGATCAACCTAGCTCAGATATGGATCGAACGGGACGAAAAGCGGTGGTGAAACAAGCGTGATATCACTTTTCCGGCGAGATCCCGTTATTCCGGCAACGGCGGCGCCGGAAAGTGTGTACGAGGTAAGGGGGAATGTCAGAGAATATTTCTGACATTCTCTTACCTAACCCTAATTCGTTAACGGGGAGTTAACGAACTATGGGTAATTCGTCTGACGATTCGTTAAAGGAGGCTTAACGAACTAGCCTTAGTTCGTATCCAATTCGCTAGGGAAAGAGATAACGAACTAACCTCAACTCGCTATGATCTTTCGTTAAAGGGGATAACGAATCAGAAGGTCCAGTTCATTACATGAACTGATTCGTTATATGGACTGGTTCATTATGTGGACTGATTCGTCAAAGGTCCAATTTGTTATAAGGACCAGTTCGTCAGAGGGTCCAGTTCATTACAAGACCAGTTCGTTATAATAGTCAGTTTGTTACTCGCCCAGGTCGTTATGCTAAGATAACGAATCAGGCTATGTTCTGATTAACGAATTAAGTTTGAAAGAATGACAGATAGGTCCCTGTACTTAGATAAGAATGGTTAATTACATAATAGTCCTTGGACTTTGTTAATTTATGAAAAATACCTTTAAAGGTTAACGAGTAACGATTAACTAACCGGGTAATGATTCAATGAAGTAAAACCGGCTTAGACGCGTAAGACTAATTAAGTTGCAATGAGAATGGCCAGAGTAGTATTTGATATTCAATTATTAAACAGTTAGACGCGCACAGTTCGAGAAGGAATAACCATTAGCGGAAGAAGTAACCGAGTTCAGGTGAGTTTCTAGCCCCATTTTCCTTGTTATGTTTTCGGGGCTGTGTGCATACTCGATGTGAAGTGTGAATACACTTACCTTAAGTGGTAAGTGTATGCTATAGATGTTATACAAGTAGCTAATATATAATGCTTGCCGGTGCGTGAACGATCTTCGGATATTGTACGTATCTTTAAGGTTAGTGACTGTCAAGTGGTTATGAGTGTGTGTAAATGTTGTGATGTAACTTGGTTATTATATAATTGATGTAATGATATAAAGTGATTTGTAAACAAGTAGAATTAGAGTGTGACAGAAGGGGATATGGGTCTAGTAAGAGTGTTAGAGTGGCAAAGTGGCATAACGTTATTAGTTATTAAAATGGCAAAGTGGCATAACGTTATTCGTTATTAAAGTGGCTAAGCGGTAGGGGTAAATAAGAGGTTAAGTGGTAAGGTGAGCAGGTCAGATAGTGGGCTATGTGTCTTCGGATACGTATATAATGCATGTAGTGTTTGTATGATAAGTTGCTTGATTAACTAGAACTCACTCAGCGTAGCTGACTTTTAGTATGCACGCGGGTGATTTGACCAAAGAGTTAGCATGAGGATGGCACATGGCATGGATTGGACGGCTGACATCTGAAGATGGAAGAAATGATGTTTAAATATAATGTTTTGTTTTATGGTATCAAAGAAAAGATTTAATGTTTTGTAACGAATGCTTTAAGTTAACGTTTCCGCGAAAGTTTTAATTAACTCTGATTGTAAAAACTGCGTTTATGAGTAAATCCGACGTTAAAGTAGGGCTACCGGGTATGGGGCCTTACAGTGTGCTAGAAAGTTCAAAGATCATTAAAGCTTGCTAGAATTGACAAATTCAGACCTTTTCAAGGTTAAAATGCAACTATTTTTGTCTTAAACCATTTTCACACAATTTTATCATTAAAGTTCAATGTTTAAGAGTAAATGGTGCATTAAGAGATCAAATTTCAGTTATATCTCCCTTCATTTCCTTTTGAAAAGATCTCAACATGGGATCATATTGGTTAAGTTGCCTCTCAATACTTCATTCTCAACATTATTATGAAATATCGGACAGGTTAACAGCAGGTCTAGACTTAGCATGATTTTCATTGCTTATTGGTGATATGATTTAAGGTTCAATTATTGAGCATAATACATAAATGGACAACACTGATTGTGCTATGATGCCTCATATCTCTTCTCAAAGCTTATTTGGCTTTCCCCAGATCACCTCAATTTGACTTCTACCCCCTGATATTTGGTTAAAAAAGTTTTGTGACAGAACAGTTAAGTGGATTTAACTTTTTAATTCCAAACTTCAAACATATTGAGGTTGAACGTTGGACTTACATGCCACGCAAGTTGGACTTACAGGCCTTTCATTCGGAATGTTTAAAGGACTTATATTATTGCCTCCACCCCTATAGTTCTATTATTAACCCTCATGTTTGCATTTTCATAAAATTTGTCAACATCTCAACTTTTGGTTGATAAAAATAAACATTGTCCACATTTTTTCTTTGTCATAAGTATATAATGAATCATTTTGGTGACCAAATACCAACAGGCTCGTGTATGATTGGGTAGTCACTTTTCTGTCTATCATCCGGAGAGATGTATCTTGAAACACGCATAGACAACAATGTATCTCCACATTAAGATTAGCATTTTTCATTATGTTTATATCACCTCAGATTTATACATCATGGAAAGCAACCATACATATTAATGACTGTACTAATTGCCTATTAAATCCATATTATTAGCATAAATAACCAATGTACTATCATTTCACATAAGGTTGAATCAATTTTCACTTAAAACCTTTTAAGCTTCTACAAAGCTTGAACTGAATAATCTTATCATGTCTCTACACCATTTCAACTTGCTCTATTTTTGTCAAAAATGTTTTAAGTAAAATTGTCTTGAAAACTTTTCATTTGAGCATGCAATTTTGACACACACACATGCTTTGACACAAACAATAAGCAACATAATCAAAACAGTCATAACATGAAAGACAATCAAAACAAGCAGACTCCACACATATTATGCAAAGCCTATCTTATCCAAATAACATTATCATATCAGATTATTCATATAATCAAACTTCACACAATTAAAACATCATATAAGAAAATAAATTTATCATTTCAAATCACAAGCTTGTCCTGATGTCACACACATTCACTTATTTTAAGCAACTTAAGCATCAGAAAACACATAAGTCACATAGATGATCATTTATAACACAAATCAGTTAAACATGCATATAATCACAACTTTCACTCTCAAGACCATTAAAAAATAATCAGGTAGCACAAAGAGCACACATCATTAATCAGACCTCATCAGAGTTGATCATACCCAAAGCTTTCAAGAGAAAGTTGAATTTTGTTCTATATAGTGGCTTGGTGAATAGGTCAGCCAAGTTGTCACTAGTGTCAACTCTTTTCATTTCAATCAAACCTTTCTCACTACAATCTCTAATGAAATGATGTTTGATTTCATTGTGCTTCGTCTTAGAGTGTTGGACAGGATTCCTAAAAATAAAAAATGCAGTAGTATTATCAATGAAAATAGGGGTGTTCAAGAAATTCAAACCATAATCCAGCAATTGGTTCTGAATCCAAGAACTTGTGCACAGCAGGCAGATGCAGCAATATACTCAGCTTCAGAAATTGAGATGGACACTGCAGTATGCTTCTAGCACTACCAAGACGCTAGCCTGTCACCCAGAAATTGACATCCACCAGATGTTGACTTTCTACTCATGTTGCAGCCATCATAATCACTGTCAGTATAAGCAATTAGATCAAAGGAATGGTTCTTTGGATACCATATCCCTAGATCAGGTTTTCCTTTCAAGTATCTAAAGATCCTCTTGACAGCAGTCATATGAGAGACCTTTGGAGATGTTTGGAATATTGCACATACACATACAGCAAACATAATATCTGGTCTAGAAGCGATCAGATACATCAGTGAACCAATTTTTGCTATATACTCATGCTCATCTACATGCTCCCCTTTTTCATCTGCAATTATCTTTTCATGTGTGTCCATTGGAGTTGAAGCAGTCTTGAGATCTTGACACTTGAACTTATTCAGAATGTCCTGCACATACTTTGACTGGAAAATGAATATGCCATCCTTCTTATGCTGAACTTGCAGACCAAGAAATAAATTCATTTCACCCATGGAGCTCATGCAGTATTTTGACTTCGTTACTTCTTCAAATTCAAGGCACATTTGTTTATATGTAGATCCAAAGATGATGTCATCCACATAAACTTGTAGAAGGAGTAAATATTTTCCTCTCCTTTGTAGAAAAGGGTCTTATCAATAGCTCCCCTTTGAAAGCCATTAAAAAGCAAGTGATTTGATAACTCATCATACCAAGCCCTTGGAGCTTGATGCAATCCATACAAAGCCTTGTTTAACTTGTATACTCTATTAGGATAATCAGGGTCCTCAAAACTTGGTGGTTGAGCTACATACACCTCCTCTTCAATCTTTCCATTAAGAAAGGCAGATTTAACATCCAATTAAAATACTTAAATATTTTTAGAAGCATCATAGGCTAGAAAAATTTTGATAGCTTCTAGCCTTGCTACTGGTGCAAAGACTTCTTCAAAGTCAATTACTTCCTCTTGTATGCAGCGTAGAGCAACTAGTCTTGCATTATTCTTTATAACAATCCCTCTCTCATCCCTTTTGTTCCTGAAAACCCACTTGGTACCAATAGCATAATTACCTCTTGGCTTATCTACAACTTCCTACACTTGCAGATCCCTAAATTGAGCCAACTCCTATTGCATTGCTTCTACCCAGCTATTGTCATTTAAAGCTTGAACAATGTTCTTGGGTTCAACTTGGGATAGAAAGCAGGAGTACAAACAGATGTTTGCAGATTCAGATGCACTTCTAGTTACTCTTTCATTAATGTCCCCAATGATGTTCTCAATTGGATGATTTCTTTCAACATAGGAAGTTTGTACAATATGATCAGTAGACACAATTTAGTCAAGGTTTATATCATTGAGATTAGGTTCATCAATGATCAAATCTGCTATTGCATCATGGAATTCAGGAGCTTCTTCAGTAGTCTGTTGTGAAGAAGATGCAACATTATTTCCAATATTCAAGTTTTGAAACAAAGTTTTAAATCTTGTTTCTCTATTTGCATGTTCTTGACTCTGTTGTTGGTTGCTAGGATCTTCCACATTCAATGCATGATCATCTTGAACTTCTTGAGTGTCTTGAATAACATGTTCTTGATCTTGATCTTGATCTTGAACTTGTTCAGATTCAGCATTTGAGGGATCCTTAATGAATCTATATTCAGGCCTCTTTCCAGCAACCTTGGACCACAGTTTTTCCAAATCAATTTTCTTTTCAGAGTTTTCCAAATGGACACTTGTCTTGTAAAGAGTTTCATCAAAGTCTTCAGGATAAATCTTGAAAGACTTGATTTATTTCTCAAGATCAAATAACCAAGATGCTCCATATACCGTATTAAAATGATTTTCATTGAATATTACATCAGAGGACTCAATCACACTCATATGATCTTTAACATAGACTCTATAAGCCTTTGAGTGTGTTGAATATCCAACAAAGAAACAATCCAAGGATTTAGATTGAAACTTGTTGAGATAGTCCTTGGTATTCAAAAGTGAGCACTTGCAACCAAAAGGTTTAAGAAACTTAATGTAAGTCTTCCTTTTAAACAAGATTTTAAGGAGTCTTGTCATGACTTTTGTTGAGAATGACCCTGTTCTGAACATAGAAGGCTGTATTGATGGCTTATGCCCAAAAAGTAACAGGTAGAAAGGCATCTGCTAATATGGTCCTTGCAGCCTTAATTAGTGTTCTATTTTTTCTCTCTGCAACTCCATTTTGTTCAGGAGTTCTAGGGGAACTGAATTGTTGTAGTAACCCTTTTGAATTGAAAAACTCATCCATTACCCCATTTTTGAACTCAGTTCCATTGTCACTTCTCATAACATTTACCTTTACATCCAACTAATTCTCAGTCCTTGTCACACAATTTTTGATAAGTCCAGCAGTCTCATCTTTGGTATTCAAGAAATATACCCATGTGTATCTTGAAAAGTCATCTATTATCACCAAACAATACCTATTATTTCCTATACTAAGAACACTCACAGGACCAAAAAGATCCATGTGAAGCAATTCCAGTATGTTGTCAATAGAAATCCCAAGTTTTGTTTTGTGTGAGGACTTATGCTACTTACCCTTTTGACATGAAATGCATTTGTCATCTAGCTTGAACTCCCTAGTAGGTAAATCAATTACATGCTTACCCTTAACAAGTTTGTTCATGTTCTTTAGATTAACATTACAAAGCTTTTTGTGCCACAATTTGGTTTCATTTTCAGTGGATTTTAATACAAAACAAGTTCCACCCCTAGAAACTGCATCGTTCATCTTCAATTCATACAGGTTGCCATTCCTAGGAGCCATCATCATAATCAAATCTGGAGGAATTACAAATTCAGATTTGAGGATGAAACAATGAGAATCATCAAATCCAACCTTCTAACCCTTATCACACATTTGTGAGATTCTCAAAAGGTTATATTGTAATCCTTCCACATAAAATACATTATCAAATTACACTTTGACATTAGTTAGAATTCCTTTACCCACTATCTTCCCACCATTTTCATCGCTTCCAAATGCAACAGGGCCTTCAAATTTTTCTTAATAGTTAACTAGAGACCTTTTGTCACATGTCATATGCCTGGAACATCCATTGTCCATATACCATATATCATTTATAGGTGTGGATTGTTCCTGCATAAATCAAACAGAATTGATTAGTTAGATGATGAAATACAAGCATCATTAGCTTGCAAATCATCAGTAACAATGTCAATTGTTGCATTGAGGTTAGGAATGGGTTTAGGGTCTTCATAGACAACTTCACAAGAGTCAAACTCATCTGATTCATATCCAGTTTCATTTGTTCTTTTCATATATGGAATAATACTCTTGCATTCTTCAACCACATAATCTCTTTCTATCGTTTCAAAAGTCACATGTGTCTCCCTTGACACTAGAATCTCACTCCTTGGTTTCCAAAGAAACCATTGTGGTTCATAACCATGTTTCAGCAAAAACTTCTCATCACCATTTAGCTCTCTTGGCTTTTTCTTTGTGTTCACAGCTGGTTTTCCCTTCTTTTCTTTTTTTGGTGATCTCTCAGACTCATCAGACTTCACAGAATTGGAGTCTTTGTTAGGGACAATTCTGATATGTTGTTTGTTCATTGAAGTTTTCTTATTTTCTGGTTGAACCACACTCTTATTGACTTCCTTGTCAACTGTTTCAGCTCTCTTCTTTCCCTTGTCTTTAACATTGCTTTCAACATGATCAACAGACTTCTTGCCTTTACCCAGGTATTCATCATACTTCATTTTGTAGAGACCAAAATATTTTCCAAACTTGATGGAATTTGGAACATCATTTGGTTTAAATGTGAATCTTTCATGGGAAGAGTCTGTGTGGTGTCCATATTCATCACACTTCTTACACCAGACTTTTCCTTTGAAACTTTCATTTGTCTTCCCTTTCTTGAATCTCTCACTTGGTCTTGGTGGGTCAATACCAATTTTTCTCTGAGATTTGAGACCATAAAAGTCAATTGAGAATGGCACAAATTCTTCAATTTTAATTTCCAACCTTTCAATTGAGCTCTTGACAAACATTATTCTTTCTAGATTGATTGGCTCATCATCAATACTTCCTCTGAATCTTGCTTTTCTTCTCTCATATTCTTCCAGTGTTTCAATTTCACCCACATCAAGCAACTCTTGGCTTAAAAACACAGGGTAAACTAGAATAAACTTCTCACTTGTAACAGTTTCTTCTTTCTTCTTCTTGTCATTACCCTTTCTCTTCTTCGGGACTTCTTTACTTTGTGGCTTTACTGCATTATAACTAACCTTTGATCCCTTTGATCTTTCACATATGTCAAATGACACATGCTCCATTCTCATCTGTTCATGGTGCTTTCTCATTTTAGGTGTGATTTTTGGTAGTAACGGAATCTTGCTTGGTGGACTTGACTTGCCACTTTCAACTAAGCATTGATCACTTGAGTCACTCAAATCATCTCTGTTCAAACATTCTTCATAAAATCATCTTCTGAGACTTGAATACCAATAGAAGTTTCATTATTCTTCTTCTCCTTCAACACAAACTCACCTTCTTCACTTACTTCTACCATCTTGTAATTTTCAAGGAATTCTTTTTTATATTTGAACACATCTCTAAACTGGTTAAGATATGCATTTCTCTTTTCTTTGTCAACCTTCAATGAATAGTTGTTATTGAAAGGTGGAGGAACTTCCTTATATTTGTCTTCTTCATTGATTTTGTTAAGTTCTCCACATATGTTTCCAGTTGAAACAAGATTTTTCAACAAATCATTTTCAACCTGAAGTGTTGTGTTCTTCACTTTTTCTTCAATAACCATCTTCTTCAACTCATCAATCTCTGTCACATATCTAGACTGTTTTCTATAACTGTCCATGCAGTCTTGCTCAAGACTTTTGATTCTTTCTTCATAGGTCATGTCACTTGCCTCATACACATTAATTATACTTTTCTTCTTGAAACATTCACTCTCAAGCTTACCAACTGTCATTCTTAGTGATTCAATCATTTTGTTGGAACCCGGTGTATCAATCCAATAACAATAACAATAACAGATCTCAGATCTGAATATAATAGATTAACACCTTAATATAGATCTAGCTCATAATTACGTATGATTAAGTGTTATATGTGTATTATGTATTATTAGTATATATATTAATATTTGTATAATATTAAGGATGAAGATCGAGAGAGAGTTTGGACAGAGTTTCGTTAAATATCTCCCAAAAACTTAAATTAAACGTGAACAGAGTTCACTATATATAGAAGATAGGTCTGGTTCGCAAACATTCCCTAGAGAACCAGACACTACTTCGTTACATACATAAATAACTCAAATAGCTTAACGAATCACCCCCTGATTCATTAACATCCCCAAACGAATCAGGAGGGAATAACCTTAAGTCTTAGTTCGCTACACAACTGTAACGAACTAGACATTACATTTAGAGAACTAGAGAATAACTTAATTGATTATTACATTAAATATAAAACAAATACGTTAACGATAATTACAAAGACTCAAGACGCAAAACTGTGCACTAACACATTTCAAGTAATTCAATGTTTGAGTTTGAATGTACCTGAGATGTGGATGATTCAGCTTCATTGTCAATTTTGGCCATAAATGCAACATTTTCCTTTTCAATTTCACTTGCATGATCACTCCAATCAAAGTCTCCTTCTTGCTGTTGAGCAGTCACTGTCACATTGCCTTGATTTTTTGGAGGATTGTTGACATTGTTTCTGTTGTTGTTTGTAGGAGCTTGTGGAGGGTTCTGATTGTTGTTTCTTTGATAATTTTGGTTTTTGGGAACAACTTGTTGGTGGTTCTGTGTTTGATGATTGTTGTAACTGTTGTTGTTGAAATTTTTGTTGAAGTTTCTTTATTGACCTTGGTTATGGTTCTGATACTGGTTCTGATTTCTAGGCCAGTATTGTTGCCCTTGATTGTGGTTGAATTTCCTAGGTTGATTACACTCCCTAGCAAAATGACCAGATGACTAACAATTATAGCAGATAGCCTTGGATTTGTCAAATCCAATTCTATCATTTGGTCCTGAAACCAATGATCTTCCAGTCCTGTTGTACAACCTCTTGCTTCTCAGTGCCAACATTGTAGCTTGCCACTTTATATCCATGTCCTCTAGGTCATCAACATCAATTTGCTCAAGATCATCTTGAACAACACTAGTGTGAATCATGTTCTTGGCAACAAATGAATTGTAGAAATCAGTGAACATAGAGAATAAAGCTTGATATTCATTTCCATGACCAACATTACCACCACCATATGGTGCATGCCCACTTGCCATAGATGATGAGTCATTATCATCAATCAATTGGACATTGAATCTTGATTGTCCAACTTGACTGTTTGAACTGCCAGCAACAAAGCTTCATGGGGTATCAACAACATGCTCAATAGGTTCTTCAATAATGGAAATTAGTTGTTGATTCTTGGTGGATAAGTTTCCCATTGGAGCAATAAGTGCATTGGTCACTTTAAAGCAGGGTTTATCTTCCTTGATCATTTCATTTTCAATCATTTCAATCTCTGCTGCTTGAAGGAAACAAATCACATAATTCAACTTAAGTTCCGCAAAGTTTGGTTTCTGTCTTATGAACTTGCTTGTAGTATACCATTCTTTTGACAAAGATGAAAGCAATTTTGTGTTCAAATCAAAATCTGTAACAACATAATCAGTTGTTCTGATTTCATTAACAATAGTCGGTATTCTTTCCAAGACAGACTTCAGTCTTTCACCATATTTATACTTGAATAGATCAAGTTGTTGTTTCAGCCTTTCTTTCTTGATGTTCTTTAGTTCTGTATTGCCTTCGAACATTTCCAACAAAGCATCATACATGGCTTTGGCTGTTGTATGATGAGCAACCTTTGTCAGAATTTCCCAAGACAACCCCAACTTTAGCATGGCTAAAGCTCTGTCATCAACCCTTTTCATTCTAGCTTCAACAGGCGGGTTGTTGTTTGTTCCATCAGCCACATAAGGTATGTTCTTGATTGAAGTCCACATCGTTGTAACAGACAGCTGCTTCGAATAGCACTTTCCATTTGATATAATTCTCCTGTCTGTACAACCTGGGAATTTTGTTAGTAGACACCTCTTGCTCATCATATCTAGACATATTTTTTGGTCTTGTATAAGATATTTTGAACAATAAAGAAAAACTTGACAAATAAAAATTCAAATACTCTTTTGAAAATAATCAGATATGTGGATGAAATCCTCATATCTGAGATATGTGGACAGATTTTAGCAAGATAGTAACAAAGAAATGAAGATCTAAGAGAGAAAACACTTTTAAACCTCAAACAAATTGTAGATATGAGAAATGAAAAACAGGACGGCTGACGTCACTAATCAATGAAACAGTAATCAGCTAACGTTTTTTTTATCGTCTTCAAATCAGCAATAAGCAACAGTAATCAGCAACAGGTCAACAGTTCTTCACCCAAATAGCAAACAGCTCTGATGCCACTTGTCAATCCCGTTTACATCGCTCAATCACTATGTCATAACCCACATTATTATGTGTCGACAAGAAGGTTAACAACTTGCTAATTTAGGAAAGAACAATAGAGTATTAATTACGGAAACACTAATACACTAAATGTTGCTAGTAAGATACAAAGGTAGCAAGCACACACTGTAACTCAAAAGATTTCCATTGATATAATAAGTCAAGAAACAATAGGAAATAAATTAGGGTTTCAGAATGGAATGTTTATCCGTACGTGATAGAGACAGACGTCAAAATCAATATCGGGTGAAAGGTCTAGGTGTCGTGCGTTATGTCATAGGCGTGCCCTAAATTATTCATTTTATAGGCCTGCCCTAACACCTGACATTCCATATCCAGAAACCCTAATCATTCGTACATAATTAAAGCTATTACAATAAATGCTAAGTGTAAAACAGGTCTTCGAGCAAGCTTTGCAGCATGTATTCTTTGTCGAGCAGACCTGGTAACCAAAGTGTGCTGGGAAACAATTCTCCGGGAAGACTTTACTTAGAATATTTTCCAAAGAAAATATTCACCTAGCAGACTTCAATCCTCTTAACCATATCAAACTTTTCTCGATATAGTCTCACTAGCAAACTTGTTCTTCAAGAATCCCTTCAACTCTTTGTTAATATTAACTTATTAAGCAAATCAAAGTGTGATGGTAACACTGTAGCTTTGATAGGAGTTGAACCTTGCTTGGCAGAAGTCTTTAACTTGTTTCTTGATTAACTTCCTTCAACCTTGCTGGGAACACTGTTTATTAAGAATAAACCTTGCTAGATTTGGTTTTAACTTGGTTTTAGCCAAGAGTTTGCTAGGAAAACAAACCTTGCTTAGCTTGAAGAACTACCTTGCTAGACAAAGTGAACCTTGCTCGGTTTAACACTTAAGATGAATTCTAGAAGATAACCTTGCCCGGAAGGCAAAATACCTTGTTAGGATAAGTAAAACCTTGCTGGGAGGTCTGAGTTTTCTTGGAGTCCATACTTAGCAATTTCTTGATAGGTTGAGAAGTTTCCAATCTTCTTTTAGCCTTTTTCTCATCCCAACATATCTGTTAACTCGTAGTATTTCTCAGACTATCACTCTTGCTTAAGATTTGTTCTTACTGATTCTCGACGAGCGTGACACATATTATTTATTTTCTTATCATATTCAATCTCCGCTTATTGATAAAGTGAGTAACTAATGCAGCGGTAAAATGATCACGAAGATCAAATCACGTTGATTCTACGAATTCCCATGATGAACTTCCAAACCCCCAAATCTCACCCAAAGGCCAGAGAAAATATTTATTAATCAAATTTAAGTCTGATTTTTCATATTACATAAACTGGATATAAATAGAGTTTCTAATACTAAATGGCCCAAAAATTGGCATGGGCCAAACACAAACCCAAAAAGAAAAATGCAAAAACTGACGAAAAAATATAAAAAGACCCATAACTTTATTTAGATGGTTTTTTTGGGCTTCAGATTGCCACAACGTGCTCCTCGTTTCAAGCTTCGATTTGAATGGTAATGGGCTTGAAACGGATCTTCGTGGGCTAAGTTATGCACGTTTTCATGGGCCACCTTTGGAAGCACGATCATGGACCTCTAAATATAGCATGGCACGTTCTTCAACACTTGGGCCTTCATCAATAACTCATTCCCCTTTTTTACTTATTTTAAATGTTTTGGGGACATATGCGTATCGTATTATATTTATCTATTATTTACTATTCACATTTGCAAACTGTTAACTTTGTATGCATATCAATTGTTTACCTAACTTGTTATGTGTTTATTTGCTTAATTGTCCGCTTTCGGAGAGGTCCATCATAATCACAGTTTTAGTATGCTCATGCGACCAAGGTAGTAGCCAATGCTCACTTCGCAAGGCAACGGCTTTACCAACACTCATTATTTGCTCATTGGCTTAATTGTTTAACTCACGGGAATAGTTTTGCGTTTTTATATTATATTGTATCTTAAGTTAGTTGGTGTTTTACTCACTCAACCTTGTGTTACAATACCTATTTTATTTTATACGCATATGCAGGTTATCGTTTGAACTGATATCAGGAATGGTGAAGAATTTAGAGATTTTTATTTTAGAATAATGAATCAAGACTTAGTTTTAAATTTGAAAATTTGAATTATCTTGTTGCCTTTACTTTTAATTTATGTACTTTGTTGTTTAAAATCTATTTGAATATTCAAATAAATTTAATAGATATTGTCACTTTTTAATTATTGCATGATAGTACCTTGAGAGTTGTGAACAATCAGCTCACGCCTCGACATTTCCGCCTTAGGTTAGGGTGTGACAACACGGGTAAACCATAAGACATATTTAAAATCATATGACCATTTATAATTTTTATCAATTTAGTTAAAAAGTTACAAATAAAAGAGTCACCCACGGCCAATGCCAGTGTGGCGTTAAAGTTTGAAAACAAAAGAAGTTGATTATGAGTACATTGAAACATTGATTTTCGTTGGAATGTTTAATATGTAATTGCATATTAAATCAAAAGAAAAGACTTGCATAGGAAAAATTACAATAATGAAGGCGTGATACACTTGATATAATCCAGAACACAATGATAAATTGTAATAGTAATATTCTCAATTAAGATTACGGGGGTTGTTTTATATTATTTGTTTTTAATATTTATTTGTGTTTTGAATTTTTATTTTTTTTATTGTATGAAAGTTAATAATAATAATAATAATAATATACTTATGGTTTGATGATAAATTGTTTCACAAATAAATGAGTTGTTATAACTCGGTTTAAAAGTTATATGGGTTTGATGAGACCCAAGACCCGTTTATTTTTTTTACTATAAAATTGGTTTTTTAATTATAAATTATATATATCTTTTTTTTTAAATAAATCATATATTAATTTTTAATATATCCCTACTTATTAGGATTTTTATATCAAATATTTGGTGAGGTTAGTTTTTAATTTAATGAGATGTTATAACCCGTTTAAGAAATATTTGGGTTTGATAAAACACATACCCGTGAAATCGGGTCAAATGCATGAGAAGCCTCCATTTAAAAATCAAGCAAATCTGGTGACTCCAAAAAAAGGGTGAGCGACTACATCGCGACACATAGGATTTATATATATATATATATATATATGGTGGATTAAAGAAGAGTTTGTAAAAACAATTCGGATTTTGTTATATTAAATAGATATTGGCTTGATCAGCTATTAATGTCACAAATCCATTAAATTCTTTTTTTTATTGTGATTTAAATCCATTTTTCACATATGAAATGATTTTTTAAAATCTATAATATATATAAACGAAAACATAAAAATTCTACGTGTCGCGATGTGGTCGTTCCCTCTTTTTTTGGAGTCACCAGATTTGCTTGATTTTCAAATAGAAGTTTCTCATGCATTTGACCCGAATTCATGGGTATGGGTCTTACCAAACCCAGATATTCCTTAAACGGGTTATAACACCTCATAAAATTAAAAATTGTTCTCACCAAGTTATTGATGTAAAAATCCTATAAAATAGGATATAATAAAAATTAATATCTTATTTATTTTAAAAAAGATATATATATTATTTAAATTAAAAAACCAATTTGATAGTAAAAAAATAAACGGGTCTTGGGTCTCATCAAACCATAAGTATATTATTAACTTTCATAAATATTATTTATAATTAAAAAACCAATTTTAAAGTAAAAAAATAAACGGGTCTTGGGTCTCATCAAAACCATATAGCTTTTAAACCAGTTTATAACATCTCATTTATTTGTGAAACAATTTATTATAAAACCATAAATATATTATTAACTTTCATACAATAAAAAAAATATAAATTCAAAAAATAAATAAATATTAGAACAAACAATATAAAACAACCCCCGTAATACGGGGGATAAAAACTAGTAGATAATATATATGTATACATATTTTTGTTGTTATGTTATAAAATATAGATATTTAGAAAATTTAAAATATTAAGAAAAGAGATTTAATTTCTAAATGAAAACGAAATCTAAGAAATCATATATTATTATTATTATTAATACATTCTTTTTTATATTATTAAGCATGGGATTTTATATATTACAAATTAAAATTAAAATTGGTTAAATATTCTTATTTCATTTTTATTTTTTCATCTAAACTGAAATAAACATTAATTTTTTTATTGGAATTATCTAATTTTAGAAAATATAGCAATTATTTATAATATGTATAATATGGAAAGTTTCTAGAATTCCTATAAAAAAATTATAAATTTGAGCGGTAAAAATTAATTACGAATGAATATTGGACTACCACAACATCTTTATTATTTTCTTTTGTTAGTATGGTTAGATTTTGGATGTTTACTTCCTTCATATCTTTTGTTCTTTATTTTTAATCTCCTACCGAGATTAGTTGATATTATGTTGCACTCTACTGTCTATTTGTTTGGTTTTTCCTAGTGTCGATAATAAAAACACAAAACCTTTTCAATATATATCTCTGTATCATCAATTTCTAGCTAGATATCAATATCTTTATTCACATTAGTTCAATTTGAGCATATATGAACTTGTTTGAAACCTCTAATCATAAAGAAGGCAAACTAAAAAATTCTTACGTATCATAAATAAAGTAAGAGTTAAAACATGTTTTCTAACTATTCCACAGATATTTCGCATGTAGTTAATAGTTGTTTATTCGTTGGTGGGTACTATTACCACCAGAAGATGGTGTGGTGGGTCAGATAGAAATCATGCATGCAGCCTCATGTGATCAGGAGTGCCGAAATACATATAACCTAAAGTTGTGCAAAATCTCAAGTAAAAATCCTAAATACTATTGGACTTGGGATTTCAGGCATTTACATCCACCAGCAATCTGAGTGGTGGGTACGTGGTTCAACTTTACAAGGCTTTCAGTGCCAGAAAAGAAAATAATTAAATTACTTACAAACAATTATTCCCAATCAAACTATACAAACAAAAGTAGCAGACACTGGTCCCGGATCAATGTCGGGGAAAGAAATGGACAGGAAAAAATTGAAAACATAACCCGAAAGAGACTTTGAAATCGACTGCATGCATGGTCCCCTTATGATCTCCTTCCTTGAGGGCAAAAAGGCACTTGTGGATTGTAATGTATAACCAGGCACTGAAAAGCTAGTATCTTCTTTTATTTATATAATGCTATTTAGGGTCCAGCAAAAGAAGATATTGTTAACTAATTGTTGCATATCACATAGACCGCAATGCATATTAATCATGCATCATGTTTGTAGCAAGGGGAATTAGACCTCGTGTGTGAATTCTCTTTTAATTTTAAGGACAGAAATTTTGAAAGCATCTAAATCTTTGCTGGAGTAGAGGAGGGAGGATTCTTATGAAAAAGGAGTGTAATATTACACCAAGTTATAATACAATCATGAAGATATATATTAAGCATGTATACTGAAACTAAAAAAGAATTAATAAGTAGAGAAAAATAAATGTTTTGTACCCAGTGTTCCCAATCGTTAAATAACTTCAGGATAAGTTCCGTTTAATCTTCGACTATATATGTGCATCAACCCTTTTGTCACAAAACCTCTCTTTTGGGGGGAATGTGTTTTTGAGGAGCTATTCTTGCAACTATTTATAAATAGTTTAGTGATACATCCTGTAAACCATAAATAATTAAATACAGCTATGTAGAGTAAACAATGTGATCAGTTATGTAGAGTAAACAATGTGATCGATTCGAGTACAAGAGAAAACAATATTCAAAAAAAATAGTATAAAAATACGAAAAACCTAAAAGTTGATCAAGGTTCTTGTTTTACCCATAACGTACGGAATAAGATCAGGCCTTAGGCCCGGATATGGTGCACGCAAGTGCTAATCAGTGTACAAATTAATCTGAGCTACATAAAGATAGACCAAAGGCCAAGCCTAGACATAGGTCCTAGCCGAAAAAAGGTTAAAGGCCTAAGGTCTTTGGTAACATTGACGAAGCTTAGGAGCTATCCTGGGCCACCACTATGCTTTCCCCTGCTTGCTATGAACCCAAGTAGGGGTGGCAAAATAAACCCAAATAGGTTGTTTTGGGTCAATATGGATAATTTTTAAAATTGGAATAGGTTAGGATGGATCAAAGAATTTTCCAAAGAGGTTAAGATGAGTTGGGAAAATGCTAGTGACTTTTGATTATGGGTTAGAATGGGTTTGTTCATGGGTTAGAATTGACTAAAACAAGTTCCATTCAACTTTGTTTTAAACAAAACCCACGAAACCGAATAGAAACCGAGAAATTAAAACCGAAATCACTGAAACCGAATAGATACCAAAACCGACCGAAATGAAAAAAAAGCAAAATCGAACCGGAAAAAAACCCGACAAAAATCGAACCTCAACCGATACAAACCCGGGTTTTTTTTTGTTTCTGTTTTTAATGAACGAGGATGACGGGGAAACATTTTAGTTATTTTACATTTTGCGTTTTTTATTTATATTTTGAGTTATAATTTTTTTATTGTTTTTTTTGAATTTTTTTTAGGGGTTTTTGAAACCCTTTGTATTTTAACATACACTTGGGTCAAGATGAGTTAGCTTTACCGATCTTGACCCATATATATCATAACCCTCTATTTTAAAAATCCATCACGACCCATCTCCATCCTAACCCGTATCCATTTTAACCCATTACCCAAATCCAATCCAACCCAACCCAACCCACTCACACCGCCACCTCTAAACCCAAGGTAAGGGGAAAACTTGCAAGGTCAGCCAAAGATCGAAGGATAAAGGCTTTAAAGTTTAAACACCGGACATTTGGCTTATGACAACCATTCCCTTACCACCATCCTATGGGAAACAAAATGAGTGCTAGTGTTAGGAAAAGAGAGTATAAATTGTCAAGGTTTTGAAAACCGGACCGACCTGTAGTTGGACCGATTTGATTAGGACCCGGTCATGAGGCCGGTTCGGTTTTATATGTTAAGAGCAGTTTCATTTAGACCAGTATTAAGAAAAGAAAAAAAAACTTTTTTTTAATTTCGAAACTTGTGAGATTCAAGCTTATAGCCTTTTGTTTATTTAAGAAATGGCTTATCAACTTTTCTAGAAAGAACTAGATACAATATTTCATGATATATGACCTAAATATACTTACACAGCTCACTTATTTATTAAAAAAAAAATATATTACCTGAAGTTTACAAGCTTTGAACTTAAACCCATATGAAAATTGAAGTCCTTGCCAATTCTTGTAATATAGTATTAAAAAAATATTTCTCTACAAATATGAATTTAATATCTTTTCTTACTCTTTTTTTATTTTTTAAATTTGTTTTCATATTTTGTTTTTCAATAAGAAATCAAACATTCCTTTCGTGAAATAACTACATAGTTTTCTACACACTTTTATTTTGATACTATTTATATTTTATCTAATATTGAATATTTATAAATTAATTATGATGTCATCTGGTCAGACCTTTGAACCGATAAGACGTTCAGTTTAATATTTGTTCCGTGTCTGAAAACATTTATATATACCTCTATCTCTTTTTGAGAGAACATTTTTGATCTTTCTTTACCATTTCACATTAAACACATACAAAGTTCCACCAAAGATAATTACATCAAGAGAATGGAAGGGGTTTAAACGATTGTTTTTGCATAAGGGCCAGGTACTCCGCCATTCATTATCTTCCAATAACACAACGTCAACATATTACTATAAACACCAAATAATATCATGACATTTAATGATTCTAGACCGATAAATGTCATATTCTAACATAAATAACATGAACATACCCATTCATCAAAGACCAGTGGCGAAGCTTGGACTTAGTCACGGGGGTGAACGAAGTCACGGACTCAAAAATTTTCGGGTCGACGATTCGGTTCGTGTCGGTGATTCAGGTCGGGTCGGATCGGATCAAACAATATAACATCTATATATCTAATTTTTTTTCATTTATTCAAAAAATTGTTCTTACAATAAAAAAACAAAATAATTTTTTAACCAACAAAGACCTAAAATATTCATGATGATGTCAGAGGAAGGATGAGTAAGGATAAGCAAATTCGGTATTGATACCGGTACCGATACCGAAATCAATACAGATTTGGTATCGTCGGTACCGAATAGATACCAAAGTTTTGAGTTTTGGTACCAGTGTATCTTAAATTTTACCTTCAATACCGATATCGAACCGAATATTTTGGTATCCGATCTCATCCCTAAGGCAAATACCTAGAAGAAGAATTGCAAAGACCTAAAATATTTATAAAAACAAATCTTTTACAATTCGACTACTATTTATAAAAAAAAATCAGTAGTGACCGGTAGCATTTTGGAAAAACACATCGCGGGTGACCGCGCTTAATGCCTATAAAAAATTTCGAGAAAAATCGCGAAATTTACTCTACTGATGGAGAAAACGGCAGTGGCCGGGCCACCCCCGGTCCCCACATAGCTTCGCCCCTGCCAAAGACATATATTTACTCTAATCATCAACATGTTCAAATATATAACGTAAATACATGTTAGCAGAATATATATATATATATATAGTAGGTAACCCGTGCGATGCGGCGGAATCTATATATAGATTGCAATACGACAATAATAAAGATGTACATAATAAAAATTACATATTTTATAGTAACATGTTTACATTACTATAAAGCTACAACTCTAGCTAATCAATTATTTAGAAACATATGTATACAGAGTCAAATAATTTAAAACATGATCACCAAACTAAAAGAAGTATCGTTGATGCTTTATTAAATCCCAGTAACGCTCAAAACTAACAAATTTTTATTTTTCCTCGGTCTTCTCAACAAAACGAAAACATCTAGAATCACAATCTCTCATAAAATCGAGAAAAACACGACCATCAAATCTACTAATCAAAGTAAGAACGATGTCAAAATTTAGATAATTAATTACATGACAAACTGATGCCAACTAGGAATTTTTCCGGGTATCAAACGGTTTTTGTGTCATCGACCACAACAGCAACGGTTAAAACCCACAGTCTGTAAAACACTCCAGGTTTTGCAAACGGGCCTCATTCCTCTTCAACCTTTCAATGAGTCGAAACAGCTTACCACTATTCCCAACGCAAGCTTTATAGTGTTTCCATTCCTAGAAATAAACCCACGCCTGTGCATAAAAAACATAAAAACAAAAGATCAATACAAAACTTTTACCATGGTAAGAGCTTCACTTACTCGTGATCGAAAATATCAAATTTCGAAAGCTTTTGAAACATAATTGAAATATGACACGTTGCATTTTTGTTAAGGTTGAAATTTGACCAGTATGTAATTTAGACTATTTGAAAATCCAAAGCACTGTGTCTCCCTCGATGCAAACTGTTAAATTTTTAAAGAAAAATTGGATGCAAACTCCTAGAAATACCCGAATTTTCGTTGATGCAAACTAAATCTAACATGTAAATTTAACTATTTGAAAGTTAAAGTTGTTGAAATTTCATCCACTACAAACTATCAAATTTCTATAAAACTCTTGGATGCAAGAAAATGGACCGTAGACACCCAAATTGTACTTTTTATGCACACAATTTCCTACAAGTTTTAACTAAACAAAATTATGTTTCATTCTTATTCAAGCTATCACCTTTTTCTATTTGGCCGTAATCGATTACCAAAACCACCCGACCCAAACTCGCTTACTGAAGCTGACCTGAGGAATTATTTTTAGTTTGTAATCTATTTCACAGCTATACTGAATTCACAAGGATCCCAAAATACCGTTAATATATTTAACACTCACCGCAATCTCATAAAAAAATTGTTAAATCGATATACATTTAGACTCATAATTATTAAATGTATATTTTATCCCAAATTCAATCAAAATCCCGTAAATGAACGTTTTTTTTTCTAAATATGGTTTGTATCATCAATATACGAAAGTAGTTACTATTCAAAAGCAGGGTATAATAGTTAAATCTCCGGTCCTCGTTTTAATTGCAGACCAGAGCTTCTTAAACCATTTTAACAAACCTCAATTCAGTTCGGGTCACAACAAGCCATTTTAAAAAAAAATCAACCTAGTATCGAGTTTGAACGTGTTTGGTTAAGACAGATTCAGGTCAAAACGGGCCACTATTTAAAAGGGCCATGTTTGGCTACGGGTCTGAACGTGTTTGGTCTAGATGGCTTCAGGTAAAAAATGGCCGACATTTTAATAAAGGTCGATTCGATTCGTACCATTCTACAGCGCTGACAACAACACCACTGTATCAAATTCGAATCCAATGTAAAAAACTAACGCAACACCTTTTCAATATATATAGTTTTTTACTAATTCTCATATATAACATATTTACATTAAATTGGCTTTAGCTTACTTATGTGCATTCATCTATCTTCGTTTGTTTATATCCGTGAACCGTTTCTTTACACTGTTAAAGAACATTTATTACACAATCATTTTCTTAACGAACAAACAAGAACAAAAAACCCATTTGCTTAATTATTCGTTTTCGATGGCTTGTTCAGTTAAATTTAAACAAATTAATGAACATAGACGATACGCTGCTAAAAATACTAATTGAGTACAGTAAAATAATAAATTTTAGTTTACATTTATATTTAAATTCAACCAAATTACTTAAAAATACCTATAATGTCGGGGATGTCTCTGCATTATTTGTTGAGATTACCCTCTCGAAGAAGGAGAAAATCCCCTGTTAAAAAAGACAAGAATATCCCATGTTAGCTCCTACAAGTTAAAACAATAAATACTTAAAAACTTTATACGAAAATGAGTAGTTAACACTTGCTATAGTTTTAGAAATCAAGCTAGTGTACTTTATCACGAATTGACATTATCGTTGAAATAGTAGCTCAAATATAATCTGAAATAAGCTCTTCAGCATATAAAATTTGTATATAACATCCTTTACATTATACTATCTATATTATTAAAAAATAACATTTGATATTTAGATTTGGTTATAATATACCTCAACAGACAATATTGCATGTTCTTTCTACAGTCCTTAATCTAATTTTTACAATCCCATGAATATGCAAAATTTTAATACATTAGTCAATACTCAATAATCATAATCCTTTATTTAAGAATTAATAAAACTTAACTACTAAAACTAATCATTGTTAATTATATAGAACATGATTGGAAAAATGCAACCATTGCTTCAACTGTGGCTGAGACAATAATAAGGAACAACTTGGGCCTACGTATTTGTATCTAAGAAATCAATAATTAGCAACAACAGCAACAAGCATAAGATTATAATGAATTTTTATTTGGTACCTTTTTTCAGAAGACTTAGCAATATGTCTGCACGAAACTTTGTGACGACCTGAATGTGACACGAAATAAGCATGTATAAACCTAAAATCAGAATAATAGCATTAAAATTCAATAGCCAGCAATTAGCTAGGAATTTAAGGGTAAAAAACGTCAAATAGATCAAACAAATATTAAAAGAACATAAAAAGTAAAAGAACAAAGGTTAACAAATCAATTAAAAAGCAAACTTACATAGAGGAAAAAAAAAGCCAGAGAAGTCTTGTGTAGTTCTCATACTAATCATCAGCACCAATAGCGTAATATTCCTACATAAGTACATATGAAAAGAGGCCAAATAAAAAACATTTTAAGAAACTAAATATTTAAAGCTAAACAAGGAGCTATTGAACATAAAAACGGCCACATCACACAAGAAGATTTGAGCGAATATAATCACATTTTTACGAATGGATATTTTCACTCTAAATATTTCAGATAATGGGTCAAATGGACTGAAACAATCTTAAAACAAATTTAGGTGCAAACGGCAACACTGACAACATCAACAAGACTCTTGCTTTAATTTTTCCTTTCCTAGATCACATCAAACATATCAATTATACAAAGAAATTAGCAATTTGAAAGCATATATTTTCTGGTGAAGATAGGAGGTACCTTAGTAGGTGGACCTTTTGAAATCGGATCTGGCCGTCCCTTAGTTCGGAATCACCATCTGCCATGAACTTGAGTAATGCTTCTGCATTAGGGTTTGACTTTTGAGAGATAGTATGAAAGGGTTTAGGTTTATTTGAATTTTGAATACGGATACATAGATACGAATATAGGCGGGACATGTGCATTATATGTTGTACATTATGCATGAGATCTCATGTATTAAAACTCTTAAAATTTTGACATTTCCTATTTCTCTCCCTTATATTCCTTATATATAGTAATAGATATACTAGCTTTAGTAACCCGTGTATTACACAGAATAAATTAATGTATAAATTACAATATATAATTTAATACAAATAAAAAGAAGATAATTAAGTCTCTTTGTATTATGTAAAAAAATGTATCGCAAATATATTCGTTTTATATGATCAAATATATTTGAATTTTAAATTGAGAATGAGTTGTTCTACCATCGGCATACAATAATGAAACAATGCCACTGAAAGCAACATTTAAAACAATGAGGTTTTTCGATGTGAAAGATGTAGTTAAAGTCTTTCACAAAAATGTTTTACATTTCATACCCCGCCATAGACAACAAAGACACAGGATTTTTCTTTTTGAATAACTTTCATGTTGTCCTTATAAACATAATAACATACTGTTCAACTGTTACAATAGTCTTATAACAAATATAAAAAATCGAAAATTTGTCTATGATTTTTAGGATTGAATATTTGTAAAATGAATTAAAAAAAAGATATATTATAGTTTTCTTCAATATAAAGATGTCTCAAAAACTGAATGTTATTGTACTCTTTAAACATAAACTCTTTTATATATACATTTCAATTTTAAAGAAAATATATTTATGATACGTAATTATTATATTAATATTTTTTATATTAAGTATGTTTATAATATAATTTATGGCATTAGTAGTTCAATCAATGGAGATTGACCAATTAATACGTTATGTTGAATTTATAATCAATAATATATTTAGAACAAATATTTTTTTTTCTTTTCCATCTATAGAAGAGAAGTGATTTTGGCGGGAATTTGATAGTGAGAATTAACCTCAGAATATTTTATTTTATTAGTATATATATATATAGGCTAGGGTTAATGTAAAAAACAATAGTTTTGTGAGAAGCATAAGAATAGATGTAAACCTTTGGATCTAGGATCTAGTGGTTGAGATTGTTAGTTTCTAAAAGTTGTATAGTTTCCTATTTACATGGTATAGTGTCCTATTTAGGTTATGTACGTTATTTTAAAGTCTTCTTACTCTTCTCACAAAACAATTGTTTTTTATTTGAACACTTTTCTATATATATATATATATGTGTATGGGGTATGGTTCAAGAGAGAAGTCATTTTATTGCGAGAAATGCAAAAAATGAATCTTGACCCTTGATTTTGCTTGATCAATAGTATATATTCGAAATGGCAATATTGTAATTAAGTCATGATTGGTTTTGATGGATTTTTATACTAAAAGGGTAGTTTGGTATTTCTCCATTTGTAAGTTGATTGACACATTCTCCACTAATTTGTTGAAGATTTATTATCTAGTGTATAATTAAAGCAAGTATTATATTTGGTATTTACAATTTTCTTTTTTGCCTTTTTTTTGTTTGTTTTATAATTAACAAATTGAATATAATAGCAATGTTTTAAAAACCGGTTTGAACCATCCGGTTCAACCGGTTGAACCGAATTTCGGGGACAAGCCCCGGTATATTATACCCGGTTTAGTTGAACGGTTTTGGGAGACATCGAACCGGCCGGTTTTCATAGAAAACCAGTTCATACCGGTAAACTGGTTTAAGGCCCAGCAATTTTTTTATTTATTTATTTTTTTTTGTGAGGCGCATATTGTTTAACATTTACAATTATGTTAAAGTAACATTAACCTAGTGTGAGTGTCCATCATCCATTCACCCTTTCACAATTAAGTTAAATAATAACCTAACATGCTGCTCACCCTTTCACTCATCCATCACCATTTAAACTGCTACATTGCTACCAAGGTCGGTTCTTATTTTCTAAAGCATATTGTGTTATTGATTGATATAGTATCCAAATTCCAAAGTAAAAATAACTTCTTGTTTAAATATTTTGCATGTATGATGTTTTTTATGGTTTAAAATTGGTTATTATCTTGCATCTATTGAGATTTTCCGTTGATTATATATGGCTTTATTATCTTAATATAGTAGTTAATAGATTACACATGGTGATATCTCCTAAAAATAGTTTATTGTTTTGTAGAATTATATATTTTTATTTTTATTTTTTAGTTAAAGTTGCATTTATATAAAATTATAGGGTAAACTAGACAACCCGATTGAACCTCCCGGTACAATCCGGTTCAACCGGTTATACCATTTTTAGTATAATCCGGTACGCTTAAAATACCGGTTTTTAAAACATTGTATAATAGTCACTTTTGAGTTAATTACCTACTGAGTAATGGATTCTTAAATTTTTTGAATTGGGGAAAAAAAAGTTAGGGTTTATTGTGTTGCCTAAATTAGTGATAATTTTGGGATACTGTTGACTCGTAATCTAATTTTCATGTATATTTTTATTATAAACCTCTTCAATTTACATAGATTATGGTAGGTTAGTGTGTTCAATTCACGTTTAGGCTTGATGAGTAGGAATTGTAGGAATAATTTTTGTGGCATTTGTATCGAGTTATGTATCCTACACATAGTAGTTGCATTAGCCCTTTTTATTGTTTTATTTTTTTTTATTATTTCTAGTCTTTTGTATATGTTTACGAATCCTACACATAGATTGATAAAATCCTACACAAAATTGGTTCCAAGCCTACATAATTTTAAAAAAGCAAAAAAAGTTGTGTAGGGCATATGTAATGATCGATTGTGTAGAAACAGTTTTTTTTGTACGGGATTAATTATTAGGTATTGTGTATCTTAAATGTCAAAGTATAGGAGTTATGTATTGTGTAAGTTTAAAATGTTATAATGTTTGGGAGTCCGAATGGTGTTTATTTAAATGCAAATGTTGGTAGATTTCATGTTTATCTGTGTGCATTTGGTTTTCTAAGGTTCGTGTAGGTTTAATTCTAAAGGTTGTATGGGTATAAACATACTAATTTAAGTATGTGTAGGTTAATAGTTTGATACGTATATGTGATATTATGAACGATTATAGTATGTGTAGGTAAATAAAAATAAGTTGGTGTCTAATATAATTTGTGAAGCATCAATTGTTTATTTATTGGTTAACAAATAGTTAGATAGTGGTTGTTTAGAAAACTTGATACCCCGGTTGATATTAATTTGTTAGCAATGGTTTATTCATAAATCTAAAGTTTAACCAACTTAGGTTCAATTTAGATTATTTACTGAATCGATTTATCTTTTTTACATGTAATCATTTGATTATATATATTCCAAAAAAATCAGTTGATTTTGTAATTAGGAAGATGCAGTCGTGAAAGTGAAAGAAGGTGTTGGAAAGGAGTTTAAAATTGTGGATACAGAATTAGGATTAGTTGCAAACAATTAAAAGAAAAAAAAACAAATGAATTGCTAAGTTACCATATTATGGATTACTTTATGTTAGAATTGGTATTGCAGTGAACAATTACTTTTGTATATTACTTTCTGATGATTGAAAAACAAGAAGAATACATGGAATAAATAGATCATATCAATAACTAAGAAAGGAAACCGTATAACATAAACATGGAAATAGGATCGGTGGTTGGCGGACAATAAGGAGGAAGATATGGTATGATTTTGAATTCCAATACTCCCCCTCAAGATGGAGCATGAAGATCTTTAATGCCCATCTTGCTGATTAACGAGTGAAGCTGCTGAGATCCGAGACCTTTTGTGAGCATGTCTGCAAGTTGAAGTTTCCTATCGATAGACAAGGGGATAATTTCTTTCGAGTCCACACGCTCCCGAACAAAAAAACAATCCATTTCAACATGTTTTGTACGTTCATGAAAAAATGGGTTGTTGGCAATGTGACGAGCGGCTTGATTGTCGCAAAACAACAGGATTGGACCAGTAACATGAACTTTCAAATCCTTGAGTAACCATGTAACCCAAAGAATCTCATTGACCGTCAATGATATTGCCCTGTACTCAGCTTCTGCTGATGAACGGGATACGACAGATTGTTTCTTCGTTTTCCATGAGATGGCACTTCCCCCAAGCAGGAGTAAATAACCCGTTCTAGATCGCCTCGTGAAAGGACATCCGAGCCAATCGGAATCCGAATATGCTGTTAGTTGTAAAGGTCCTTTTCGGGAGAACCTTGTCCGGGAGTTCCTTTTAGGTATTTTAGCACCCGATTTGCAGCTTCTAAATGGTTTTGTCGTGGGTCGGCAACGAATTGGCTCAGAACATTAACAGAGTAGGTAATGTCTGGTCTAGTAGCTTGCAAATAAAGTAACCGGACCACTAGTCGTCGGTATTGTGTGGCATTAACCCGAGTTTCATCTTCACCTTTGTCAAGCTTGATTCCTTGGTCGAACGGGGTAGCACATGGACAGCAGCCCAACATGCCACTGTCCTCCAAAATGTCCAATGTATATTTCCTTTGGCTCAAGACCAAACCATCCGCGGTCTTTGCCACTTCGATGCCAAGGAAATATTTTAAGGGACCAAGGTCCTTGATGCTGAATTCTTCATCGAGTCTTTTCTTTACTTGTTGAATATGCTCAATATTGTTTCCTGCGATGATAACGTCGTCTACGTAAATGAGAATAGCCGTGTAAATTCCTTTATTTTGGAACGTAAACAAGGAATGATCGGCCATGGATTGGCGGAATTGTAACCCAAGAAGGAACTTTGTAAACTTGTGGTACCAATTCCTGGAAGCCTGCTTGAGACCGTAAAGGGACTTTCGAAGACGACAAACCCTCATTTCATTTTCCTTTGAGAAGCCTTTCGGGATTTTCATATAAACTTCCTCATGCAGATCCCCATGAAGGAAAGCGTTGTTCACATCTAATTGGTGGATCCACCAATCATTCTTAATGGCGACCGCCAGAAGGGTTCGGACGGTAACGAGTTTAGCCACTGGAGCAAAAGTTTCGTGATAATCCATTCCTTCCATTTGAGTGAAACCTTTAGCTACAAGCCTTGCCTTGAATCTTTCAACTTCACCGCTGGACTTGTACTTTGTTTTGTAAACCCACTTGGAGTCAATGGCTTTCTTTCCTTCGGGCAAATCTTCTAAAGTCCATGTTCCATTCTTTTTAAGAGCCTTGATCTCTTGTTGCATGGCCTCTCTCCATCGCGTATCCTGTGCGGCTTGTTCAAAACATCTTGGCTCATCATTAGAGTCAATGGTGGTCAAAAAGGCTTTATGCGATGTTGAAAATTTTCATACAAAATAAAGTTTGAGAGAGGGTGTATCGTAGAGGGATCTTGATCGGAGGTGGATTGTGAATAGTCGACTGAAGGGGGAAGCTTTACAATGTAATCGTTGAAACGAGAGGGCTGACTTTGATATCTTTTACTTCGGGACTGGGTGGGAGGAGTTGAACTTGGAGCATCAGTGGTGTTGGGCTCGGTATTGGGCTCATTGTAATTAGGGGGCTGTTCATTCGTATCAGGCCCATTAGGAACAGTGGGCTCCTCATCAAGAGGGGTCGTGGGCTCTTGGTTCTGTTCTGGGCCCTCTTCAACATCAAAAAAATCTTCTGATCTTTCTTCAACCATATGCATCTCAATGGGATCATCATATTTAGCTTCACTTATGACCTTAAAAGGTTCATCATGATGAATGTCAATTTCCTTAACCGTCTTAAACTGGAGGTTATTTTCAAAAAACAAAACATCTCTACTTATAATGATCCTTTTACTTTCAATATCATAAACCTTGTATCCCTTTGTACCGGAAGGATATCCTAAAAAAACTCCAGGTCTCCCCCTTTCTTCAAACTTATCCCCTTTCGTGTTGTGATTTTTATAATACGCTAGGCAGCCAAAGACCCTCAGGTGATTGTATTTGGATTTTTGATTCCAAACTAACTCATAAGGCGTCTTATTTTTAATAACCTTGGAGGGAAGTCTGTTTATTAAATACGCAGCGGTTAAGATACATTCCCCCCAAAACCTTTTTGGGATATTTGCTTCAAACCTTAAAGCACGAGCCGTTTCAAGGAGATGCTTATGTTTCCTTTCAACGACCCCGTTTTGTTGGGGGTGTGTGAGGGCAAGTAGTCTCCAATAGGATCCCATTTTTATTGTAAAATTCAATCATAGAGTTTGAAGTAAACACTCCTCCGTTATCACATCGAACCCTTTTAATTGGTTTTCCAAATTGAACTTCAATTAATTTTTGAAAATTTATCAGACAATCGCTGGCTTGACTTTTGTGTTTTAAGAGGAAAACCCACACCGATCTACTAAAATCATCAACTATGGTGAGGAAAAATTTTGCCCGTGTGTAGGATGGCGTCCTATACCCACCCCAAATGTCACAATGAACAAGTTCAAAGCAATGATTGGTTTTAATAAAGCTAGAAGGAAACGAGTTTCGGGCATGTTTTGCCTTGATACAAGAATCACAAAAAACATTACTAGGCTTAATAGAATTACTTTTGAGAAAGTCTATATTTGAGAGTTTTTCCTTTGAAGCATGACCCAATCTCTTATGCCACGTGTCTACCGTAGTCATCATAGCTTTTCTGGTTTCCACTGTCATCTTCAAATGATACAATCCCCCTCGGCATTCACCCGCTCCAATCAAGTTCCTCGTACGCAACCCCTGTATGACAAAATATCAGGGAAGAAGGTTACAGCACTTTGTAATTCTTTACTCAACCGACTTACTGAGAGAAGATTGCATTTAAAGTTTGGAACATAAAGAACCCCTTTTATTTTTAATTCCTCCTGTAATGATAGATTCGCCTCTTCCCTCGACGGGAATAGCGTCTCCGTTCGGAATCACAACTGGAGCTTCACAGGAGATTTTCTTGGAATTTTTAATAAGTTCTGGTTGATGGGTTATGTACTGGGTGAACCCGAATCCATCACCCACGAACCGCTTTTTATATCTGCCATGTTGGCCTCTGGCTTCACATCTTCTCCATTGGTACCTCCTGAAAAAAAATTCACAAAAGATTTGTATTGATCATCGGTTAGGCCAGGAATGGGACATGCTCCTGCCTCGACACACCCAACCTTTGGTTTGGTTTTCTCTTCTTTCTTCCCAGGCCACCGGTCTGGATACCCGACAAGCTTGAAACAACCCTCACGTTTGTGGCCGTTCTTTTCGCAGAAGGTGCAGTAGTGATTTTCTTTGTTCTCCTTCGGCTTCCGACTTACTCCCTTTTCTTTAGATTGCCCAGATCCTCCGTTGCGTCTTTGGAAGGCTTTGAACGCAGCCTGTTCAGGCACGGTTCGGCTTTCGTTTGATATTGCCCTTTGTTTCTCGTCCTCCGTCACCATGTGGTAAGCCATTCCCAGTGTGGGAGTTGGTTTGGTGGCCAAGATCTGGGTCCTAATCACAGCAAATTCATTGTCTAGTCCCATGAGGAATTCATAGAGTTTCTCCTTCCCAAGGTGTTCTGTGATCTTTTTGCCTAGTTCACAGGTGCACTTGTTACAGGAACAACGTGGGAAGGATTGTGTTGCCTCGTCCCACAACGAACGTAGCCGCACTAAGTAGGCGGAAACCGTGGATCCATCTTGTCTGGTAGCCGCTATCTTTTGTTTTAGTTAGTAGCCTCTGGGTGCACTTTCTTTGCCGAATCTTTCCTATAGATCCAACCATATCTCTGTTGCGGTAGCAGCATATTTCATGTTGTCACATATATTCTTCTCCATGGCTGTGGTGAGCCATCCCTTTATCATAGCATTGCATCGCATCCATGGTTTGTATTCAGGTGCGGTGCTTTCTGGTTTTGTAATGGTGCCATCAACAAAGTCGATTTTGTTTTTGGCAAATAGAAAGTTGGTCATCTCTTGTAGCCAATCGACAAAGTTGTTGTCCGTGAGGACGTCGTTGACATGGAGCTGTTTGGGAAAGTCGGAGGGATGGAGGTAGTAAGGTGAGTCATGATCGATGGTGGTAGTTTTTTGGTGTTCTTTTCCGGCCATTGAAGGTCGATGGGTTTAGGTTTTCAGAACCGCTCTGATACCATGTTAGAATTGGTATTGCAGAGAACAATTACTTTTGTATATTACTTTCTGATGATTGAAAAACAAGAAGAATACATGGAATAAATAGATCCTATCAATAACTAAAAAAGGAAACCGTATAACATAAACATGGAAATAGGTTCGGTGGTTGGCGGACAATAAGGAGGAAGATATGGTATGATTTTGAATTCCAATACTTTACACAAATAAAAACTCAAACATTTTACTAATCTACCCTTAAAATAAAATAAATCAAAAAAGAAAAAGAAAAAATCTTATTGGTTGTGATGATTTCTCGCACTTCTCTAAATAATTTGACTTCTCTCTTGAACTTAAACCTATATGTATGTATGTATGTATATATATGTGCATATATATATATATAAATATATGTACTAGTAAAAAAGCTCGCGCGTTGCAGCGGTGGCACAACAGAAGTCTGGTCAATAGTAGGTCTCTCTAATTTTTACTTAAATTGCAGGAGATTAGAGGACTAAAAAGTCTTAGTATGGGATCCACCCAATATAGATTGGCATAAAATAGATTGTATTTACTCTAGTGAATTCACTCGCATCATGCGCATACATAAATTATAATGGATGTCACTATATGTAACTTAAATTTGGGAAATGTTAAGATTTCTTAACTCTAAACTTAGTACTTTACATACCATGGTTGTTGCAGATGAGTAACACAGGGTACAACAACAATGGAAACGATAAAGTCATCCGGTTCAAAACTAAAACCTCATTATACCGAACAATTTTTAAATATTCTTAAGGAAAATTCAAAATAAAGTTCATGAAATCATAACATTATGTAAACCTTTAAGCCCCAAACAAAATATTCAATTTTAGCAACTCAATATGTTGAAACTTACTACACAAGATAAACATGAGGGCTAACAAGCAATGGATTGCATCTACCATTTGTTTACAAAAGAATGTTTTACTTATTTCCAACAAGCATACATCAAAATAGATGCAATTTTGCAACTTCAACAGCATTTAGAATACACACACAGGTGACTGTGGTCAATGATGTCGGGTATGACAACATCCATGTCCAACGTCTTCACTGGATATGACAACCAATTTTAACAACTTTATTGGCTTAAAAGAGGTAATGAAAAATTAAAAAAAATGAAAATGAATGACGAGCAGGTCTGGTTAGAGGCCATGCAAGCCCCCTTTCACCGATTTGGGCCCGTTATCGACATGCCAAAATGTGTTCACTTAACAGCAGTATCACAAACAACTTATTTCATCCTTCAAATGTAACACTTGCTACGAGTCTTACGAAGCTTGAAGTAACCTGAAACATGATTCATATCATATATGACCTCAAGTTAAAAGAATATTTAAATAAAAATAATTATAAATACTTAAGCATACCTCAACAAGTTGTTTATGCGCACAATAAAGTTTGAACTTGAGAACAAAAGCCCCCAATATCAGTTCCCACCAGCTCTCCTCAATATCAGTTTCCTCCAACTGCACAAGTTTGTCCCCTTGAAGGTTTAGAACATAAGTGCTTTATCTTCGAAAGCATGTTCTTTGTGGCCCATATTCGGGTGTCATATATGTGTAAAAAAACGCATTGCAGCAAAGCCATTATGAAATTTAAAGCTTCTCAGATTGCTCAATCGATCACGATCTCCATCCACATCCTTTTCTTTGTGTTGAAATAGAAACCTGATATGAATATTTGAGATTACTATAATAGCAATATGACATAAGTACCAGATATAGCACCATTCAATTGAAGAATGTTATTGATTCAACAATGAATATTTTTATGATGCTAAATGTTAATTTTCAACATATATGTTACAAACAAAATAAATAACAAAAGAAATTAACTATAAAACAATAAAAATTATAGGTTTACCAATTTCATGCCCATTGCTATCATGATTTCCTACTTTTCTAGCTGCTCCTAAAGTATTTTCTAAGTTAACCTGCAATGACTAAGTAAAACGATTAGTGCACAAATTCAATAAAAGATAGAAACATCCAAAACGTTACCGACACAATATAACCAATTTATACAAAATTGAAAAATAAATTTGATAATTGCTGAAGGTTTATTATATTAATTTCCAAGTTTTTATAACAAATTAAGAATTGGATCTTATTCTAGCAAAACTTTTATTATGGAACTTTAAAAGCATGGCGATGCAAATACACACAAACAGATGCATGCATATGCATACATACATATTTGACAAATACACATGCATACATAAACACACATGGGTTGGTTAACATAACTCAAGAACCCATTAATACAGTTCATATATGAAGAAATTTGATAAAAAAATTTTAGACAAGTGAATCGAGCGAAGCCAAACCGGCCCGTTTTAACTTGTCCAAATTGTCTTGTTGTTGATATACATTATTTTTAATTGTCTGTTTTAACCTGTTATCAGCCCTCCTCTCACCTCTTCTCAAATGGGTCTCATCAAAAAAGTTGTTTCGGGTGCCAAAAATAGTACTTTTGTATTTTTTTCACGCGGATGTCTTTTTTATTCTCGTTTATGGTTTATATCTTCTTCTTATCTACGCCACCCGTTCTTGCTCTTCAAATATATATATAACTAGCGTATATATTAAAATTTAAACGAACGTTCATGAACATAGAACGACCAAAACGTGTTTTTATGTTCGTTTGTTTAATTAAATGAACAACAAAAACTATTGATATTTGTTTGTTTATTAAATAAAGGAACATATATTCAATTAATATGAAATGACACCTAAGTACACGTTACACATTTTAGTTTAAAAATATTTTTTTTATTTAGTTATAAGAATATAAAATACCTAAGTTCTTACCAAATTCGAAGGGATTGATGGTTCGTCATCATCGTCAACATCGTCTTCATCCTCTAAGCCTTTTCCACTCATGAGTTCTTCTCTTGAATACATTTTCATGCCAGGTGCTCCTGGCATACCCTCCATTGATTTTAACATTTTTTCCATTTCAGCCTCTTTTGCGGACTTTGGGACAAAAGTCTCACCCGACTCCCGACCCTGAAAAGTTTACACAGTAGAAAAGAAAATGTATTTGAAGCTTTTAGTATAATAAAATGTGAAATATGGGAGTCTTTAAAAGCATTTTAGTAATTTTTAGTAATTAAAACAACTCAAAAAAATCAAAAACGTTTGATTAATTAGAAGAGAATGGAACTTTATGTCACGAGTGAGATATTGGATTTACCTTAGGACAGGCGGTGGCTTAGTACTACATGCTGTAGTGAGATCTTTGCAGAAGTAATTAACCAATAAACTCAATATAGGCTTCCTTTTGTAAATATATTTTGCAACATTTGTGTCATAGTATCCTATAACCTAAAAAAAAACCCAAAGTATTTAAAATTCATCAATGAAAATTAACTAATTTTATGCGTGTAAATAAACTAACTAATAATAGTAGATATAAAATTATGCGTGTAAATAATTCCTTAATTTCTTAAAACTATCGGATCCTTAATTTTATGCATGTTTAACTTAGTTTAAGCAATTTTATAAAATAGTAACCAAGTTTCAAAAGTGTTCCAATTAGGTCACTTAACTTTACAAAGTGTTCCAATTAGGTCACTCAACTTTCGTATTTTATTTTTGAATTTTAATATAATTAACGTTTTTAAATTTTTTAAAAATATAACTACATATATTGCAAATTCCGACCCCCACGTCTTACCCTTCATTTCTTTCTTAACAAACAAAAAAATCGGTGAGACTGATTTGAAGATTTAGTGACCCGATTTGAGAAAAATATGCATGAGTGACCTAACTGGTTAACTTTTGAAAGTTGGTTACTATTAGTTTATTTACACCCAAAGTATTTAAACTATATACAAACTAAAAGCTATACATTTAACTGTTGAGAAAGAATAATTTCTTTTAAAGTCGCATCATTCGTAGCAGCCGGGAAGCCTTTAAGGCCTGATGTCGGATCCATTAATCAAAGGAAACTTTATCTCTAATGAGTGTTGACCTTCCGACATCTTCCAACTTTATCCTTAACAGAAATGATGTGTATCCAAACACCCAAAATCTTATTTTTTTAAAAAGAAATAACCTTTATGAACTCAATCAGACAATACATGCTACTATATACACAAAAGGTCTTTCTTTTAATTTACACTCATGTATTAAATTCGTAACAAATTGTTTCAAATCAATAAACAACAATTATTTAAAAATAAAGGAAGAAGACCTTACCAATCAATACATGAACAATAGTCAATGACAAGTATGAATCAGTCAATTGAGCCGTAGAATTTGCTGTTAAGGGCAGGAATCAAGAAACTATAATTAGCTTCATAAAAAAACCCACAATCTTAACATATGAAGTCGGAATTGTCATTACCAATTAACAATCAAACGGAATTGCTGTTATACCTAGGCAAAGGAGGAGATCTCGAGGATTTGGAATTGGAAAGTGTCGGGATATATGCTACTGGAGGAAGGGGCAACTCAAGGGATCATCTGCATAATAGCAATGAATGGTGTTTAATTCAACTGATTACAATTGAAGTCACCAGATGATTGATAGAACAATAATGACTCCAGCCCTAAAATTGAAGTCTGAGAATTGCAATTAATGGAGACCGTAGTGAAATTGATTCTTGCCTGAAACATGACCGGCGGTGAACCCTCATAAATATTGGGGCATCTCATGAGATGAAGGGGATTATATGTATTATAACGTAATGGGAAAAGTGAACACGGTGCTATCATGCGTGTAAGTTCTAATCCCTACCATCTATCCATCTCCCAAGACTTAGATATGCAATTAACACAATCCTTCAATTAAAACTATATTTTAGACCGAATACCCTTTTCTATCAATATCATCTGTTAAGACTTGTTTGAAATCTGTTTACTGTGTGTTCACGTATCCACCATCCACAAAAGTAAGAATATAAATATTCAGTTGTTGTATAACTTATTATTATTATTATTAAATTAAAATATTAATAAAACATAAGTGGGGAATTTATGATCAATCTGATGATTGAATCGCAGATTCAGTTTGAAAGTATATGATGAAATCATTAGGGAATTATACAAATCAATTTCAATTTTAAAATTGATTTGAGTGCTAACCATCAATTGTGTACTAAAAAAAACCTTGAAAAACTCTCATATTAAAGCCTTGGGAGACGTGGGTGGGATGGAGATCACATGCATGTTAAGAAATAGATGATAGATGGTAGGGATTAGGGTAAAAAAATTAAATTTTGACTATTTTTAATCAAAACTACGTAGTTTTGATGAGTTTTGCGTCTAAGCTTACACGCATGACAGCACCGTATTCACTTTCCCCTAATGTAATATATATATATACACACTAGTTTTTATCTCCCGTATTACGGGGTTGTTTATATTATTTGTTTTTAATATTTATCTATTTTTTGAATTTTTATTTTTTTTATTGTATGAAAGTTAATAATATACTTATGGTTTGATATTAAATTGTTTCACAAATAAATGAGATATTGTAACCAGGTTTAAAAGCTATATGAGTTTGATGAGATCCAAGACCCGTTTATTTTTTTACTATAAAATTGGTTTTTTAATTATAAATAATATATATCTTTTTTTAAATAAATTATATATTAAATTTTGCTATATTCCTACTTTATAGGATTTTTGTATCAAATATTTGGTGAGATTAGTTTTTAATTTAATGAGATGTTATAACCCGTTTAAGAAATATCTGGGTTTGATAAGACTCATACCCGTGAATTCGGGTCAAATGCATGAGAAGCCTCAATTTAAAAATCAAGCAAATCTGGTGACTCCAAAAAAAGGGGGAAGCGACCACATCGCGACACGTAGGATTTTTATGTTTTCGTTTATATTATATATATGTATAATATTTATAAATCATAGCCATTGAAGGTGGGAGGGTTGTCCTAAAAATAAATAAATCAGAACCATTGAAGCATGTTAATCAATGGTTGAGATTTAAAAATTACCAAAAACCGACGTAGTTTCTTAGAATTGTTTTTTCACCATAATTTGTAATGCCACATGTCAAAAAATTGTTGGTTCTTACCATTATTAGAAAACTGCTTATTTTTATTTGAACTCTTATATATATATATATATATATATATATATATATATATGTTTGAGTTATTCTACAAAGGCCAACAAAAATGGAAAGTGTGAGAATCCTAATTAATTAACATGTGTCAAGTAGGGACCAAAGGAAAAAAAAAGTATAAAAGTAATAGTCTACATTTTCTCTTTCCACATGCAAGTCACTTGTTAGGGGTGTTTGGGATTCCTTATTTTCATCAACTTATAACTTATAAACTTTTTGAAAAGTTAATAAGGTGTATAAGGTGTTTGGTAAACCATAAGGCCTTATGGGTTTTAACTTACGGGCAAGGCAAAATAAAGGGGTTTTGAAAAGTTAGAAATCTCTAACTTATTAACTTAATGAGTTTGATTTACCTATTACACCTTCTAACCCTCAAAACCCATTACATTTCATTTAAAAAAGAGTGTCTTTTTTAGTCATTTT
>NW_027506182.1:0-122606 GCF_021521415.1 Bidens hawaiensis | reverse complement strand
GTAAAAGACAAAAAAATAATGCAAAAAATTTAAATACTAGATTACATTGTTCAAGTATACAAAATTTGAATGTGTTGAGAACTTACTCTTGGAACTAGAAATGATCAATGCAGGATTGGGTTGGTTAAGATTTGATTCATCAATATTAGCCTTCCATAGTGCCATAATTGTGCGCGGTTTGGCATCCTGTTCATTCATAAGTTACTGTCATAATTCATAAACCATTGAAACTTTATAATAGAAAGTTTTCACAAGTTCAGCGTTTTTTAGGCATCTATCAGCAGTTTCATTAAGCAGTTGTCCTTTGTTTAACAAGTAGTCAAACGTATTCAAAAGTTAGAAGATAGACAAGTACATTGACCCTTGATTTTTGGTTATTGGTAGTTAAAAACAAACATACCTGTAAACCAGAATATATAGCAAGTTCCAACAGCATAGGTTTCGACTGTTTACGTTGTCCACACGGTACTACAACTACCCACCTGCAAGTAGTGCAGTTCATTAAAAAAGTTGACAGGTCAAGAGAGAGAGAGATATCAAAGTAGAGCAATATTCCAAATACTTTCCATTAATAGAGGTGTGCATTTTTGACACGACACAAAATTCGCAGGCTTGGGTATACTATAAACAGGTTTGGGTCAGTTTTGGGTCGAACCCACGAACCTGTTTTGCTAAACAAGTCGTGCTCGTGTCAACCTGACAGTTTTGGGTCTGTTTCAGGTCATTCGCTAACTCGTTTAGCCAAATGGGATATGTCAACCCGACGGTTCACGGGGCGACCCATTTCACCCAGTTATGTTTTTAAATGTGTTTTATGTTATAAATTAAATTGGTTGGGTAACTTATGCCAAAACTAAGTTTTAAGGAGAAACTGATATAAGATTTTATAATTTAGATGTACTTGTTTTTATATACATCTTTTTGTTGTAAAATTGTAATCGTAAAGTAGCCGAAAAAAGCAAAAAATTAAAATACATTTGGTTAAACAGGCAGTGTTCGTGTCAACATGAAAATATCCATGTTGTGTTTGTGTTTGGTTCATATGTACAGCACTCTTTTAGGGTTTGTGTCGTGTCAAATTTTCAGGTCCACGTTAATGTGTATGACACCATCTAACGTAGCTCAAAACATGCAGAAACATTAGAATTTAGAACCACACAATTTATGCATCTTATATTGATATGACCACTTAGTAGTCTTATACACAAATGATAAAATGCAACACTTACACTTTTCTAGGCTTAGGAGCACGCAGGTCAAGAAGCCCGGCTCACATACCTCGTGCAACCAACCAGAGAATAAGCAGATATGGCTCTAAAATCATCACATTACAAATCCAACTAAGATCATACAGCGGGTTTTGCATATGGCATTGACATAAATCATAATCACGTGTGAAATGAAATGTCAAATGTACCTCAATTGCACGAACAACATTACTATTTCCCTTGAGCCTTGCAACATCAAGCGCAGTTTGACAGTCATCATTCAACACCAATGCATTAGCTGAAAATGATAATAATAAATAGTGTATTAAGCTTTAACTATTAAGTAATAATAAATAAAAATAGAGAAACGTAACTAACAAGCACTCACCACCATGTGAAAGCAGTAGATTAACCATCTGCACTAATCCACTTTGTGCAGCATGATGCAGGGGAGTTCCAGCATGATGACCTGAAACGGATACATATTATATAATGCATACCTTTATCATAGAGCTTATAATAACCACCATATATAGACTTTAAAGGGGCACAAAGCAGAACACCTGAACGATAGGCGTTAACATTTGCACCCAGTTCTGTTAATGTTTTTGCAACATCAAATAGTTGTGGATTCGTTGAAGCCAATATCAAAGGAGTCTTTCCTTCTTTATCCGCCACTGCACCAGAACAACAGTTTACACATGGTTAAACACATAACTTCAACACTAAGTAGAGCTGTTCAAAAAATTTGCTTGAAAATTGACTCGTTTATAACGATCAAAGCTGAGCCAAAGCCAAAGTAAGCTCGGCTTGTTGGCTCGCTTGTTGGCTCGCTTGTTTAGATGGCTAGTTGGCTCGTTTAACTAAAGCACAAATTTTAATATGTATAACTAATAACCCAAAAGTATAACACAAATTTCAAAGTAAATTACACTTTCTGTCCTTAAGCAAATATCAAATTTTACTTTTTGTCCTTAAACTAAGAAAATAACAAAAATCATCCTTTAGGTCAACATTTTTTTCACCGTTTAAGTCCTTTCCACTAACGGACGCTAATTTTTTTGTGTTAAAGTCTAGTCATGTAAATATTCACCTAAGGGCAGTTTTGTCCTTTCATGAGACACAAGCGGCTCAAGCTCAACATTTCAGCTCGTTAAGATAAACGAGCTGAGCCGACTTGATTTGCAAACGAGGCCAAGCCGAACCAGTGAGCTTGGGTTAAAACCAATTATCTGCTTCAAATAATCTATTTCGAATAAACATCTTTAAACCACCTAAGGGCGTAATTCTCTAGCAACTAATTGAATTAATCAGTTTAGTTAACCAATTCAAAACAGCTTATTGCTGCATCAAAATACAATCATCAGACACCAATTCGAATAAGCAGTCTGAAAAGGCTAATCTGGAAACTAGACTGTTATTTTTTATTAATTTTTCACACCTCTTTTTGTTATAGTTTATTTATTTATAGTTAAAAAGATCCAATTACAATAAAGAGGCTGATAAGTGGACAACAAGCTGCACACAACCCCTTTTACATACATAAACAATATTAATCTAGATTAGCAACAAAACCCATATCAATGCTAATTTACTGTGTTATATGCAATTATTATAACACAAGGTCTGAAATTTAAACCTATAAAATGTAAATGTGATTAAAACTGAAATTGGGGTAAATAATTAATTCACCAATTCAACTCCAAGAATCGAATTGTATAAAAAAATTACCCAAATCGATTGCCAATTTTAACCACAAAACTCGAATTTAATGAAATGAATGAAATTGAATAAATACCTCAAGAGCAGCACCTTCGGTTCGAAGCTTTTTGATGGCTTCAGTGTTGGCATTTGTGACTTGTTGATACAAAAGCTCATCTTTGGATTGCTGTAAACCCATTTGATAATAATAATAAAATAATAATCAAACTGATGAAATTAGGTGGTGCTAATAAACAGTCATCCAAAGATCAGGGCTTGATTGCATTCTACTTTTCCTCAAGAAAGAAAGAACGAAAATTATTGGGAGAAAATAATATTATGAAATAGTCAGTCTATTATTCTTTTTCCGCGTAATTTCTATGGATTACAATTTGGTCAAAGGGTTGTGGTTTCTGGTCTTGAGTTTGATTACATCTTCAAGCGTCCATTGTAGTTGTAGTTGGTAGTTGGTTCGATTCATCCATGAGCTAACTCTGTACTACATAGTCTTTATTCTATGCTTGCTTCATAACTTTTATTATTATTATTATTATTATTATTATTATTAATTTTGTTTAATGTATAACAAACATAAAATGCAGTTGCTTTGTAGTGACCCAACGGCAAAATGTCACATCTTAAGCGTTTCCAAGTTTTCTCTAGTTTCAGGGAAAACCCATTTGCCCGAAGGCCTACTGGTGATAAAATCTAGACGCTTTTAAGATCAAACTAGAGATCACAAAGATCGCAGTTTTCCTTCAACTAGCTACCCATATCCCCTAAAGTGTTGTAAGTAAGGATTAAACTTGAGTATTCGATAAGAAACCCAAAATTCCTACCACTACACCTCTTTTAAATTGAAAAGGACATTATTATTAATTATTGTATGTTGTCGAATAGATATATCTTTATGGAGTATTGATGGTTAGGGTCCATGAATGTGGTTATTTGTTGAAGCTATGGCAATAAGTGTGGCCATTGTTGGGAGATTTTGTGATGTCACAAAAGAAATGGTAAGAACTTATATCCAGGATTCTTTTAACGTTTTAAACAAGGGTTACGTGAATCATTAATACCAAAAATACCCATGTTTTAAAATAAATCTTGTTTACTAAAAGAAAAAAAAATGGTAATGATGCGGTGGTGGTGATGATGGCGGTAGTGAGAATGGTGGTCATAGTGGTCAAGTGGTGGCGGTGATAGTGATGATGATGGCGGTAGTGAGAGTGGTGGTGATAGTGAGGCGGTGGCGGGTAGTAGTAGTGACATTAGTAATGATGGTGGTAGTGTCGGGAAAGTAGGGTGATAGAGGAAATAGGGTGAAAAAAAAGCAAGTGGATGCGAATGAATGACTTGACGTGAGATTCATTGGGTAATTTATGATTTCATTCGTATGACCAACCCAAACATGTTTTTTTACTTCCCTAACAATAGTTCATTATGTATTATGTATGTCATTGTTGCCTACCAAACATTATCTTAAGTTTTGAATGATATTATATCAACTCTTACATCACAAGGTTCAGATACATTTCATAGGTGTTAAATTATTCGTGTTTGTGTTTTGGTAAGTTGATCATTCACAAAACTGAAAATCTGATATGGAATCCAAAATTTCACACAACCTGAAAATCACTCTAAACTCATTAACTAGAACATGGGACGAGTTTTTATGGCTTGACACGAACTGATTATTTCACGAAAAAATTAGTTTTACCTTTTTTTATTTGCATAACAATAATCTAATTTACAAAAATACAAATGTTACTACAATTATTGTGTTTAAGCTGCCAATTTCCTTTAAATGTTGTCACAAGATATCAAGTTAGTTTAACTTATAAAAGAGAACACACTTTTTTTTGTTAAAAATGATCAGGTTAAACAACTTATTTGTGAACCCACCGACTCAGACTCAGCTTGCACACGACTCATTTAGCTAATCTTGTTCACTGAATAAGCCAACCCCCCCCCCCCCGAATTCCCGTGTCGTGTTAAAATTTTACTTATTTGAGTTTAAATCAACAATTGGAAGGAGGTCTACTTTACGACCAGCTGATATTCTTGTGTTCGGGTGGGCAGGGGGAAACACGCCTGTGTGGATCTTACAGGAGTGTCTCTTCTTGTTGGGCTCAGGGACCGTGGGTTTGTTGTGGGTCAGGCTGCGTTGAAGGCTGAATCGGGCAAAGTTGTTAAACACGAGAAAGCTTGTTTAGATAATCAACATGTCTTTCTACCATTTGCCTTTGATACATTTGGTTTTCTGGCTCCAGAGGCTGTGAAATTTTTGAGTAGGGTTCAGCGCGTCGTACACGGAACCTCTTCAGCTTCTAGGTCCCAAAGCTTCGTTTTTAGCAGGATTGGCTTTGCTGTTCAAAAGGGGATTGCGGCGCAGCTTGTTGCCCGTTTGCCTGCCACTTTATTGTAATCGTTTTATAGTAAATTATATAAAACTTCGATTCATTTAAAAAAAAAAAATCAACAATATATCGACATGTGTATACATAACCAGTTAGGCATGCGTATAACATAAAACTCCATATGACTAAAACGGTATAGATAATTACAATTTTTGTACTATTTTTTACAGCAACCATACTAAATTAGAAAGGGAATCTATATAAACATAGCTAGAAGTGTAGTTTAGGGTGTTTATCACATTAATTTGGCCTTATGACTTTACATGTGTTGTGTTGGTGATTTTAGTGCAATCATGCTATTTGGGTAATTTGGATTTTATTACAGCCCAAATGAGGAATAAGAATACGTATTGAAATAAATTAAGATGTGTGAAGTGCAGTCGGTACACACTAGATCATGACTATTTAATTCACTAACTAACCTGAGTGTTTCAAGAGGTGGCCCCACTGTGTTGGGGTTCGAGGGAGATGCCCTAAGCGAGGGGTTGGTGGGATTGCATATGTGTCACCAAAAGTTTCTTTAGAATTGCATAATTGAGAAAGTGTTGCATAAAAGAAGGATGACAAGTAGGATCTAATGATCTGTGGGACTGATCATAAGTGGTACCGGTCATTAGGAGCATTTGTTATTGGTTGCAATTGTGCAACAATTATAACTAGGCGATTAATGGTAACAGAGTTAGCGTTGATGGAGTTGCTTACTGAAGTTTCCAGTATGGTTCTCATTAATGTCATCACGACGGTTACACCAAACCATCATTCTTTATTAGGAAGAGTTGCGGTGTTTCATCCTAACCATTGTGATGGTAAATCGTATGATCTTTTCAACATACAAATTAAGAATAAGTTTTTACTAAGAAAGAGCATCTTATTCTTGTAGAACTCATTCTATCTTATTTGACCACTAATTTTGCACACAGACGAATTACTTTAATTTGAAAGTGATCCCAAACATGATTCATAATTATATTTGGGAACTGAAATATGAATTATACAATACAAGTCTTATGATGTTAAATCAAGTCTACACAACAAAGCCTTTACAAATATATGGTTCGTATGATAGAACATAAAATGGTCATATGGGTCATATAAATTTGCCAACTGTCATATCAGTCATTTCCTTGTTGTCAAACACATATATGTCCATATGCTTATTATCCCTTGTCGTATGGTTCATGTGACCATATGGCCCATGTGATCATAAGGCTCTTATGACACGTCAATGATGTTTGAATAGTGTCTTAGTGACGTTCCTTTAGACGCGACCAACTAGAAATAATCATTAATTAAACTTTTGTTAAAAGATAATTATACTGACAATTTTGTTTCTCCCCCTTGTTTGTTTGTGTTTCTAATATATATACTATGTCTTTGAACGAAAATAGGAAACACATCAAATCCTATCTTAAATAGGAAACATATCAATCTATCGTATAAAAGTTACTTTTTGATAGAATGAGATTGCTTTTAACAACAAAAGTAAAAGTTAGGAGTGTTATTGGCCTTATTGCTAGTATAAATCATCATCGATCAATGAGCTATATTTAGATTATTAAAACTGATTTTTCCAATAAAAAACAAAAGTATAGTTGATTGTTTTAACTCTCACAAAGTTTACCTTCTAAATCTCTTTTGATGTAGTCAATATACAAGTGATCTCCTATTGAAGATAGAATTTTCAAATCATAAACCTTGGAGAACATGACAAGATAACAGATTGAAGTCATGTAAAGCAGAATCTTTGTAAATTCCTTTTAAACTTTGATTCAACATATTTCCCTTCACTACCATCTTCAAGAAAGTAAACACTCTAAAGAAGATCATAATTGGCCTACTTACAAGTGCCCACAAGAACAAAACCGAGTTAAGTAGATGGTGGCGGTTCCTGATTATTTTCTTGAGCAGGTGGTCGTGGTACACTTGAACTACCTGATGGTCTTCTTGGACTATACCGTTGAAACAACCTGTCCCTGTTTTCCCTCCACCAATCTTCTGCCTGCTGTTCATTGAACCTTCTTCGGCTGTGCGATGTTGTAGAAAATTTGGATTAATAGACAACTTCTGATTGCAAATGAGCTCTTTTGTTACACTTGTGGATTGTAGGTCAAATGTTGATCGATAGTTTCTTTTCATCTTAACATTTACTTTTACAGGACAAAGGTTGGGAAAGCATGCCTAATTATAAGTACTAGGATTAATAAATGTATTATTCTTTATCTACAATTCATAAAACTTAACAAAATAGTCACTTTTATTAAGTTTAGGGGCTATATAATGCCAAATAGACATTTTATGATAAAAAGTAAAATCATTGTATTAATAATCTATATAACTGCATAAAACTATTTAGAAAATTGTAGGCATTAAAGTAGAGTTTGGATGATTCGACCCATTTGAACCATTCTGCAGTTAGCTAGTATTTTAGTTGACCGTTTAAGATCGATATTGCAGACACTTGTAAAAAAGAACATGTGTAAAAGCTAGACGAGTGAGAAATAGGTTGAAGTACCTGAATCTAACCCGATTGAATACTTTGGTACCATCTGAAAGTTGGAGAACAGTAACATAAACACCGGCTTCAAATTGTTCAATCACTTCTCTCCCTCTATCACGGTTTGGATTTCTACTTTCAGCGTCTGAAGTATTATTTGAAGAAGATTCATTGTTTTCATCAATATTATGATTACTTGAACTTTCTCCAGGCTCATATGATCGTAGGGGAGCGCGATTTGAAGACGTATCACTTCCGTGCGTGTTGATGTAATCATTGGCTTTATCAATCAAGTCTTTGATGTTTTTGTCATTGGAGACTTCGGGTGGCATTTTTTCGGCCAGTTCATTTAACTGATTATCAAAACCAATAAAATAATAAGCAATTACCACATCATCTATGTATACTGTACCACATTGTTTAATTTTATCGACTTGCTAACTTGTTGTAATATTTTGTTGCATAAAAATCCAATATGGATTCTTTATAGTTAATATCTGAATTCGAGATTCTTTTTTTCAAAAAAAACAGAGCAAAATTATAGAATAAAAAGTGGAAATAGATACAATATTGGCATACCTGAGATATGATGTATTTGAATGCATTGACAGCAATTGTACATTTGGCACTTTTGTCTGCAGCTAACGACTCAGCTTGTTTAGTAGCTGTCTGTAGTTTTCTAATATCTGAATCTTGCTTATCACTCTTTTGCTTCCATTGTTTCACCTACCAATTAAAAATAATGATGATGTATAACAATTGCATATAGAAATGACGATCATTACAATCTCTTTCAGGTATAATTGTGTTTAACCCACGGGCTCAAGTTAGGTTTCGTTAGGGCGTGTTTCCTATCCCCTTCTTTGTAATTACGAAATTCGGTTAAAGATGTAGTCCATTACTTTTACATGGTATCAAAGCTAAGACTCAAAACACAATTAACCCCTAATAATACTAATAATCTAATATATATTTAAGATAACAGAAAGACAAAAATGAAATATCAGTTAACAAGAGCTTTTACCTGGTTTCGCAATCTTGACACTTGTTGGCTCATATGTTCATTTGATTTCTTTTGATCATCAGTCACACCCCGTGAGAAATTAGGGGTAGCAATGGAAGGAGGATTAGGCCGTCTTGGGCCAGTGAAGGCAGGTATTTTTGGAGTCATTGTACCAGGTTTCCACGTACTATGAAGAACACTTACTGAACATTGAAACGGAACATCTTTTAAATTATGGAAAGATGGAACTTGAGAAGTTCTTACCATCGAAGTAGAATTAGATCTTGATCCACATTTTCCAGATTTCACTTCATGGTACTTGACCGGTTCCATTATTTGGGATATCAAAGGCTTTGAAGTCCTCTTATTAAACCTTCTATTGAAAGTTAAAACATTATTGCTCTTGTTATTATTATTACTATTATTATTTCCGGTTTCAGCAGCTTTCTTAAGTTTTACATAACAAGAGTCACAAACACGATGTGGCTTTTCCGCGGTTGGAGCCATCGCTGCTTTCATAGCCTTTCGAGAACTGCAACCGTGACAGTGCACAAGTCCACAGTTGTAACAATTACGTCTTTTTCTGGTAAAACCAAATGCTTGTTTACAACCATGACAAACTGATTGGTCTACTCCAGAAGCCCATTTATGAATGCATATACTAGCTGTAAAATTTGCACCACAAGATAAACTTTTAACAGTTCTATCTTTCAATGCTTCAACCAAAGTTGGAGTGTTTCGATCTTCTACGTCTCCATGTCCTAGTCTCCCATTTTCACCTTTTCCCCAAGTGAAAACTTCACTTCCTGATGTTAAAACCGCAACATGGTACGCTCCACATGTGATTTCTTCAACAAATTCACCCACTAGTTTATCTTGAACCATACTGGGGGATTTACCATCGGCTTGTGGGTTACCAAGTTGACCATGTGCAGTACTACCCATAGTGAAGACATGACCGGATGTCGTAAGGCCAACGGTCATAGTATGTCCACATGCTAATTGATGGAAATTATGATCAGTTAAAGATATTACACATGTTGGTTCTGTGTAAGTATCTTTGTTTCCATGACCCAAACGGTACTTATCTCCGTCCCCCCAAGTGAAAAGTTTTTTGGATGTTTTGTTTTTAGTTTGATATTTTAAGGCCTCTACAACTGCTGCCGTGTGCCATAATCCACATGCAACTTTAAGAGTTTTTTGCCCATTCAAAGATGTAACCTCTTTTGGAAATTTTACACTCTCTCGATTACCATGTCCCAGAGCACCATAAGTCCCATCGCCAAACGTATATAACTTCTTTTCGGAAGTTATCACTGCCGAATGCCAATTACCACAAGCAACTGATAAAACTTGGATTCCTTCTAAAGGTCCGGAAACTTGTTTGGGTATCCAGTGGCTGACATCAGTACCATGTCCGAGAAGACCAGCATTGTGGGTCCCATCTCCCCAAGTATATAAATCACCAGATGAAGATACAGCACAAGTATGATGCTCACCACAAGCAACAAAGTCAACATTATTAACTGAAAGGAATTCAATAACGCGAGGGCGACCAACGTTTCGGTCAGTTCCATGACCAAGCCTACCACCAGATTCCTCCCCACAAGTGAAAATTTCACCTTGTTTCGTTACAAGAGAAAAGTGCGAAACACCACACGCAATTTGTTGGACATCTATAACTACATTTGATTCCAGTAGTTTAGGAGTTAAAGTGTCACCTTTTTGTTGGGAACTATTTAAAGTTCCCTCATTAAAACAACAAACTTTTCCCCAAAGGTAAACATCTCCTAATGATTCTATATCATCAGGTGCGGCGGTAGTTTGAGTTGAACAACTAGGTGTATTTGAAACACTAATTCTGTAATTATCTGCACAACTTGTTCTTACTTGCATGTTTGCACGTCCCGTTGCCACATCTGAACTGAGAAAACTATGTATGTTTTCTGGATAACGCAAATCCACAGAAAATGAGCCTCGCGAGTTACTTGAATCACACTCTAATGCTACACCAGAAGGACGCCCCTTTTGACCGGCTTCACTTGCAACATCATACACCTGTAATAAGAAAAAAAGTAAAATAGAGTTTAATCAGAGAACATACATTGAGTCCAATGAGGATGAAATGTATACCGAGTGAACTCAAGGATAGAAAAATGAAATTCTTACATCAGAAATATCACTTCCGCTACGTCTAGTACGATTTTGTGCTGAAGAAACTAAATGTCTTAACCCTGCAAGCCATACATCTACCTCAACCTTGTCTTTGCATATCTACAATTATACAACCATAGTAATTACTTTTACATTCTGTGAACTCTCGAGTGTGTTTAAGGGTTTTACTTATTTGAATAAATAAGCATTAGAAAGAATAAGTTATCTAACCAAATCAAGGGATCTTTCACCATTTTTGTAAATAAGGGAAAACGACAAGTACTCCTTCTCAGGTTGGCTGCATCTTTTGAAAACCAGCTGCAGGTACATATACTATTGCTGATTAAATTATTTTCAGGAAATAAATCAATGAATCAACACTTGAAATAGCTAATTAACTGTTCTCTGTCCAGGGATGATCCTAATAACTGAAGCTAAGTTCAAATTCCTTTCCCGTCCATGGGAGTACCAGATCAAAGTGGTTTCATCCTGAAAATTTGAATAAACACCTTTTAGTTAGGTTGTCAATGAAAATTTTGGATTCAACATACAGTAACAAGAAACAACTAATCAACAGTCAGAATATAACTAGCTTGAAAGGCCGGCATAAACTTGAAGAACACGAGCCACCAAAAAAAGAAGTTATATAGCAAGAGTAAATGCTAGCCGGTGGTGATCATTCTATTCTTTCTCTGCACCTAACTAACAAAAGTTTCATGCTCTGGTAAGTGGTTGATTCAAGTGTTAGCAGACTCATACTCGGACCAGCTACACAGGGTAAAACAGGCAAAAAGGTGCCCAACATAAACATGGTATAATTTGGTCTACAAGTGGAGTTACGTGGCCATAAGCAATGGAGGAGGTCTCAACGAGCCAGATCATGTAGTTTGGGCCAGATGTCGTATTCCATTTTTTTATGGTTCCTATTTCATCACTAAAGATTTCCCCTCAATTGTTGCAATTTCCAATTTTTTCATTCATAGTGTAACAACGCGTACATCACTGATTGCCTTAATTCAAAGGTATATTTACATATTTAGTTTTAGTATTTAAATACGAGTTATCAATTTCAATAATTGGCAGTGCGTGCCAAATTTAGAATCCACTATAAATAGAGCTTGTCCAGTTTATGTTGGGCTTTTAGGTAACATGCAATTAGAAAGTGATACGATAAAAATAATGAATAATTTCTGATAAAGCCATGTACAGTTCAAGAAATTAGTACATGAAGCAACTTACAATGGAGATTCTGAATAAACGAAACTTAGGCTTTCCCTTCCTGGTGTACTTGATTAGTTGTGTACCTTTTTTCAATGTGTTGAGCGCCTTCACAATAAGGATAAACATGAATTATACATACTAGAAGGGAAATTAAGCCGCTTTATTTGGAAATTTCTAGTGAAACGAACATAAGTCAGGTTATAAGGTTTAAAATTCTCATCAAAGTAATTTCAAGCAGTAGAATGAAAGAATATTGTAACACTAGCGGATCCGCATGACTTCTACCATGGTTTTAGAACAAAAATAATTAACATCAGCTAACATAAAACAATTTGTGCAAAGCATTGATACGAATCTGATAAATTAAGATACACAATTGAATTCCAACATAAGTTCCTTGATCTTTACGTGTTCGAATCCAACTTCCAACGGTTTCCTGCCTTGACGCTTTAAAGACGCGCCCATCGTAAGCCACTGGTTAGCATGGCGTTTAATATAGTTGAAAATAAATACAATTTGGTTCATAAAACATCATAGAGGCCGATACTTTCTCGTAATTCTTACGTTTCCACCAAGAACCGTGCCAAAATTCAACTAAAAAATATATATGTATATATTCGGGTGGGATTCAAATTTCTCGGTTTGTTCATGTGTGATAAATTAATTAACGGATACCTGTTCGATGTCACGGTCCGGATCTGTCATTCGTAACCATAGACGTGATAGTCTTCATCAATAAATGAAATCCAGTCTTCAATTCTTTGACCAATCATCAACTACAATTGTGTCTCAGTTTCTTTACATCTTTAAAAAATTGATTTCATTTTGATGCAACGAATTAAATTACTTAGGAAAAACCTAATATACAATGATACATTAAAAGAAAGAAAGAAAAAGAAATGGAGGAGATACAGAGAGAAGAAGGTAATGAGAAGTTTAGGGAGCTCGATAGAAACTCAAGCGATAATGGTGGGTTTTATTGGTAATCGTAACTACCTTGCATAACTGCCTTACATATGTTTAAATGAATAAATAAAATATGCATATAAATATATCTATACTATTACTGTATATAAATAGAATCCAAGAACCTCTTAATTTTTAAGATGTCCAACCTATAATGCACTTGTGCAACTTCTAATGCATAATTTTTAAATCTATTGTGGATATTTTTGACTTTATACAAATCACTAACTCATAACTTCTAATTGTCATTTTATGTTTACAATATATACCCTTTAAAACTTACAATATATATCCTTATAATTTAGTTAACTTTTGTAATATCTAGAAATGTTTACACACTTTACCCCTCATCTTTATCAAAAAATTTGACAAACTTACATTTTTTTTTGCTTTCGTCCATATTTTTAAATATATAATGTACTTAAAAATTTGAACCAAACGTTACGACGCGCTTATTTTTGACGATGTTTCGATATAAAAAATTTTCAAATCGATTTGTAGATTATAACGTACAATTCAATGAAGCATTAAAGTACAACTTAGATATGCAACTAAACACCTATAAAATGTTTATAAACATCCCTCGTTCTATTTAACATTATTAACTATGAAATTACAAAACCAGCCTTCCCAGTTATACATTTCAAATTACAAAACCATAAGAATAAAATTAACTCAATATAATATTATACCGCACATAAAGTTCTATTCAATTGTGGAATCACAAAATCATCCACATATCAATAAATAGCAAAAAAATAAAAAAAATATTAATATCAATTTAATACTTCTTTTCAAAATATCAATACTAGCATGTAAATACCATATGCAATAACATTAACCCTGAGTTACTTACCGATTGCAACATCATCTTCGTAGACTGCCTTTGCACAATTACGCATCATTGAAGTAAGCGACACCAATTAAAAAAACAACAAATCAACATTCAATGTTATTGTTTTATAATGCCCTGTCTATTTTTTAACAAAGAAATACTTTCAACATCCATTAACATAATCAAACTATTACAAATTTTTATTGAAGGTAATAAATTGTTTTATATTGACATTCTTTATAAAAGAACAAAGAAATACCCTCAACATTCATGTGATTATAAATTTTGGTTTACAAACTTAGTATGTTAAATTTTAAAGATACTATTTATAAGCTGCACCAATTAAAAAGGGATAATTCCCAAAATAGTCCAAATGAAGAGAGAGAAGACCATAATAGTCAAAAAGTGATTAAAATTCCCAAAATAGTTCATGAAAACTTATCTACAGCGTAACATTGGTATTCGTGACGTGAGTTTTGTGAACCACTCACAGATTAACACGTGTAAAGGAACGTGAACGTTTCAACGAAATCTGTCTTCGTTGAGAGTTTTCAACCCAAAATCATTTTCTCAGAAATTCATCTTCTCCAACGCATTTCAGGTGAATTTCATCTTTTTTTGCATAAAAAGAAGAGTTGTCAGAAAAGATGGATTTTGTTACAAATTATTTAAATTCGATAGTTTTAGATGAAAGTTATCTTTTTTTTTTGCATAAGAAGAATAGTTGTATATAAAACTTTTTTGAAAATCATATCCACCACCCACTGCCCACCGCCATCATCAACCACCACCACCCACCGCCATCATCCACCATCACCACCAACCACCACCACCACCACCCACCGCCATCATCCACCACCACCACCCACCGCCATCATAGGGAAATTATTGTATTTTTTAAACTTTTTTGAAAATCATTTAACAAGACTAAATTCATTGGAAAAGATTGTTTTTTTGCAACTTTTTTGAAATTTCTCGTAGGAGACGAAATTCACCTGAAATGCGTCGGATGAGATTAATTTATGAGAAAATGATTTTGGGTTGAAAACTTTCGACAAAGATGGATTTCGTTGAAACTTTCACGTTCCTTTACACGTGTCAATCTGTGAGTGGTTCACAAAACTTACGTCACGAATACCAATGTCACGTTGTAGATAGGTTTCCATGGACTATTTTGGGAATTTTAATCACTTTTTTACTATTATGGTTTTCTCTCTTTTCATTTGGACTATTTTGGGAATTATCCTATTAGAAAACAGTAAATCAACATTCAATGTTATAAAGTGTTTTATAATGACATGTCTATTTTTTAAAAGAAACATAATTAAATGATCCCACGGTTTGTCTAAAATTTTTGTTCCATTTGATAAATTTTGGGCGCAAAATAACCGTTAAACAATGTAATTCAAATATGTGTAACAGTTATGAAAAATATATACCATATTAAAGGGGGTGTTTGGGATTCCTTATTTTGCCTTCTTATAACTTTTCATTAACTTAATAAGTTACAAGAAGATCCTTTCAATTGGCTAGAATCCCTTACTTGAACGAAACTAGATCTTGTGGAATCATATTGAATATTTGACGATACATTCCGTACCTTCGGATCATCCCTATAATATACAAAGACAAACTCCAGATATTTGAGATCTTTCTCTTTGAATAATATCTCAATTCCAGCGACGGTTTCATTAGATATCTTACAACTAGAATCGCTCTTTTTCCGATCCAGTCCCTCCACCACCGCGAACCCCAGTTAGATTCTGGCAATGGGCTTGGTTATGAACTTATAATCTATAATCTGATGATCAAGTCGATTCTATGATTATAAGTTCATTTCATACCGGACCAGATCGGAATAGGGTTATATACATTCTCATTGTGAGAAGGGGTCATTTGAGCATATCTAAATAGATACTATGTTTACATATGGATCCCTACGTCGTTACATTCCATTTAGGATTAGTACGCTAATCAATAAGATTGATGAAGTAGCAATTAATGCAAAAACAGGGTCATCATTCCCTTTGGTTCGCACAACCAAAAAATTATTCTGAGGGTCTGCAAGAAGATCAAAAAATAGTATAATTAATTCGTTGATTTCGGACAGGAAAAAACTTGGAGATGGAAGTCTTCTTTCGTTTCTCGACAGTGAAGTAAGACCAAGCTCATGAGCTTATTATCTCAGGTGTAATTTATGAAACTTTTCCTCTCACAATATAAGCAATCCCAAACACCTTATTACTTTTCAATAAGTTTATAAGTTAAACACCTTATTACTTTTCAATAAGTTTATAAGTTATAAGTTGGTGAAAATAAGCAATCCCAACTTGAAACAATATTAACAGTAAAAATATTATATAATAAAGTTTTGTAAAATATTATATGAATAATAAAACTAACGAAATAAAGTACTATTATACAATATCTCACGAGTTAACTTATGAACCAACATAAACAACTACAACGTTGTAAATTGTTGTCGCCGCATCATCGCACATGCAATCTACTAGTATTAAATAAGTCATTATGGGTTTCATAATCTCCGAGCTATTTTGAATAGCTTACATTTTATGACCTTATTTTTTAATAATAAAAGGTAAAACTCGGTATTTCAAATTATTTTGATTGACACATTGATTTGAATCTTTAATTTCTCTTTAGGTTAATTTGGTCCAATTCAAGCATACTTTATGTTATCATCATACCGACATGAGGTTTCACTCAACAAAAACACCGATTCCAAGTCCTATAGTTAACTAGTTAAGGGTTGTACTTGAACGTATGTATTATTATTGATTTGTGTTGATATATATTTTCATTCAATTGATCATGTCATCATCATCTTCATTCCTGGACACACCACCAATCAACATTCTTAATCTCTTTCAGTTAACAAGTTGTGATGGTAGAAATCGGGTGTTGGCTATGGAAGGACTCATGAGAATGAGAAGGATGAGTCCATAAGAGGCCTGAAAAAGGGGTGTTTCGGCCATAGGACGCTTGCAACTCGGTAATTAGTATGGTTTGCAATTGGAAGTCATACTGCACCAATACGTCAAGTTTTCATGCCAAGGCTTCTAGTTTTAGTCATAAAAGGGGTGTGCACCCACCAACGGAATTCGTCCTTGCTTGGTCACTTAACTTACGAGTGGCCTTATTTGAACTGTATCATAAAATATTCAACACATTCTAGTTTTAGTCACCTTATTAGAACTTCAATTTTACATCCTTCTAGTTCAAAAGGCTCTCTAAAGTTAATGTACATTTTGAATATATGAGATTAAACTCATTACTAATTATCACAATAATATTGTACTATTTATCATCTCAGACAAAATTGTGTTATATTGTTTTGCAAATTGAAAATATAGATACTTTATTTGGTTAGTATATATAGGCATATGCCTTGAGTTCCATATTCCCTTCCAACGGTTTGTGACACATGATATTAAGTCCCACAATTGCAGTGGCAAGTGGATGACTTTCACATAAATCTAAGAATTATGAATTAAAGATTCAAATCTAACCTGGCCCCGAAAGATGATATTATCAAGTCACGCGGGATCAGGATAATTTTATAGAAGCCAGGGGATCTTAAAAAGAAATAAAGGCCCACCATGGAGACTTGAAGTATGTAGAAGATTGCTTGTAACTAGCTGTCTATAATATGAACTTTTACATAGATAATTGTAGCCTTGGTCTTTGATTTGAGAGGGGGAGACTTAAAATTCTTCTAATAATCTATAAACAGTTTATTTGATAATTGAAGGATAGGAAATTCATCGACCCAAAACAGCGACTCAACAAAGAAACAAAAATTTAAATTTATGAAATACACACAATCTCTCTAGATTTAAACATTATAACTCCATGTAAGGTGAATCACCCATTTACCAAACTTGATATGTCAAACTGTTGTGCTAATAAAATTTAAACTGCATGTGTGCTGTCAACACAGAATACACAACAACCAAAGGAAGCCTACACATTAAAGAAAGAGCATTAGAAGAACTCTTAAATCTGAAAGTTGAACGGCCATGTTGCTTCCTGATTAAGCAAAGCTTGAGGATGTGGGCATCTGATACTGAAAGTTTAGAAAGCAACATATGACATATCAGTTGTGAGGAAAAAAAAAACCTTGAAAATTTTGAATACCCTTTAAACGGTACATAACGAGTAAGTTTAGGACGCGCCATAACATGTTGGGTTTGACTTGACAATCCTTCTCTTCAATTTTTTCAATTCATTAGACATTAATATATATTATTAAGTATTGAAATAAAAACATTAATTTTTATAAAAATGCTAATTAAATTTCTTCTGAATAAAACAGTTTAGGAGATCTTAAACACTTCATTGTGCTTTAAGCGACTTTAAACATTTTTACTTGTTTTACCCTGTAAACAGTACATCATAGTCTAAATGGACAAGTTTTGACACAAGTTGGTAGATCGCAGCCCCAGACTAATCTACTAGATCGAATTGCACAAAAATGCTTGTGCTAAGTGAAAACTTATGTTTTGTGATAAACACAGTGGATTTTTACTGCACTGAGAATTTTTGCTCGTGTCACTATTGTTAAAGTTGCATCATAGATTCATAGTCATGAATTCAAGGTAATGGAAAACTTACAATGGACGAAGACTGCCTTGGAGAAGGAGGAAGTTCAGCTATATTAACATCTGGTTGATCAATGTGAACATTTGCCTCCAACTTTCTCTTCTCTTGGGCCACCTTTTCTGTCTTCAACTTGGCCACCTTCTTAGCAACTGTCTCATCATCTACCTGCTGCATTGATCTCTTCTGTGGCACCTTCAATCGAAACAGGGAATCACTCAAAAACATTTTTGTCATCTCGTCTAATGAAAAGTTTTCTTTGTAAATCAAGAAATCTGGTGTATTCACTACAGTTAATACTAAATGTGATTTTTCCACATTTATTTTCTCTGTTCAGGAAAGTGTAAAACTAATAATTTTATGTCACACCCATTTAGTATCTAGAAAACTAAGGCCCGTGAAATAAATAAACAGGTCGATTAAACATAGAAACATAGAATCCCATTATGATAAAAAAAAAAACAATGATCGACACTATTTGATTAATGAGAAAACTGAAATATAAACTTCTACATGTTACAAGGTCCCCATGACCCACTATTAAAAACAAACCAAACTTAGCCTTCAAGCCAAATCAAAACAAAAATCGACTCCAAATAGTATTCCTCTGAACTAGAAATTATATATCAACCAAAATCAAATACATGTACTCACCAAAATAAACTTAATTAACCCATTAAAACACAAAACTGACCTAAAACCCTTAACCGGACTTGAACACGTACTTACTAGCTCACCAAGCTTCCCCATACCCATTTCACACCATTTCATGTTACCCTTAAACTAGGAAACTTTTACTCAGCTTCAAACTCTTTGATTTATGTCATTTATTCAATATCTTCCTTATCTAATTTATTTTCAAAACGCTTCTTTTTAATCATTCGTTCTCCTGCTTGATATTAAGCAGGATACTTACCCATTGACTTTGTATTAAATGCATTTCTGTTTATAGCTTAACTATATTTTAAGACAAATACTGTGGTTGTTATTGATTATCATAGATTTAACCTTAGTTATCTCCTTTCCTTGTATGTACTTTGTATTCTGTCTAATAGAGTAAGCTTTTACACAAAATATCCTCTCTTATATGGTATCAAGAGCCTTATGCTCACACGAGTCTGATCCCTATTCTTTTTTTCTTCCACCACTCTTTTTCCGAGCCTTATACTCACAGCCTCAACCAAATTTACCATTACTGATTACCCGCACAAGCACTAATTTCCCTGTGTGGCACAAACAGGTTTATTCAATCCTAGTCGGAAAATAAATCAATTTTGGAGAGGGTGCCAACTTCAGAAAATCCAACTTGTTGCTCTCATTCCAACAAGATAACAACACTCCAACAAGATATTTGGAGTCAACTTCCAAAGATATGAAAATCAACTACGCGTATAACATTTCACTCAAACAGAATATACGCTTTTACAGTTTTACATTTTATTCACAACAAATATCTAAGAACAAGACAATGCTTCTTCTGCAAAATAGCATTGTGATCTAAGATATAAAGTAAAGAAGTTCCTTCTTAACCTTTTACAATCTCCTTTAGTACTTACTATATTTTTTCCTTGAAAACACATAAGAAAGATCATATACCATATCCATTTGCTAGTGAGCCTATCTTAATTAACAAAGAAACTGAACTTATAGTTACGAAGCAATCTTTAACTTCACTTCTAAATAAATTGCAAAAAGTCACAAAGGAATGATTAAAAAGAATATGGAGACAAATACGCAGATCATCAGGGCATGTATATACCTGAGAAAAATCCATGATGAATGTGGCACTAGGAGAGTTCTCAAGAAATTTGTTACTGACTTGAGTGGGTACTGTAGCTATTTGGTCTTCCTGCTTCCGGTATGCCATATTAATCTTCAAACATTTCAAGTTATCGAATGGACAAGGTTCATGTGAGAGTTGATCCAGGCATAATAAGAGTGTCTTGGTACATAATATGCAAACAAATAAACAAAAATAAGGAAATTAGAAACTTTCAGCAGTAACAGTGTAAAAGATCGTACACCTTACTTTGTCGGGACAGTTTAACGTTTATATTATGTACTTTTTGTTTTTCAATAACACAATAAAACTCGTAACTATTTCAAGTCTTAGGAATCCTATAAAAGAATAAGTGTAAAGATAAATAGCAATAACCATGAAAATTGGTATTTGTATACCTCAACTATATCCAAACTAACAACCAGAAACTTGGTGCTGCGAAGTTTGGGAAACAAATTAAGTAGCACTGGAACAAATTTCTCCTGGAAATAAGGGAGCTGTTTGTAATAGGGCATTGACAAGGAAAGATTCACTTTCTCAAGAGAGTCCAAACCCACGCTGGACAACTGCGGAGACTCAAACATGAATGAACATTTTACAGAAGCCGTAAGATTCTTAAGTTTTGGAGCGACCACATTGAAAGCATCTGGATATAACATGAAATCCGTAATTGTGAGATTAGAAAGTTCTGGAGCACATATATTGAAAATCTTTAAGTCAAACATGCAACACTTATGTAAAGTGAGATCCCTTAGGTTAAGGCACTTGGAAAAGAAGTCAAGGCTCTCCTCTCCTTGACGACCAAAATGCAAATTACTCAAAAACACAGTTTCTAACGCTGGAAAATCCCAAACTAAATTTGGTAGGCAGCTGGCGTCATGTTGATCGACATATTGTTTACTTACTGCAAGGGTGAGATGTTTGAGAGTATGAGAACTGAAAAGACATTCTGGGACCTGAAAGAACGCCCTAGCGAGCCATGTCATTTTCAGTTCCGTAACATTATGCTGAAATGCATAGTTTACAACGCTTTTCACAACAGAGGGTCTGGCTGATCCTGTTACTGTGAGCTGAACTTTAGAAAGTGCTACATCATTTCTTCTATGAGATAGAACATGCCTCACAAACTTGGAAAACATAGACTGTGTACGAAATTCGTGATAATTTAAACTGAGATGGTCAGTTGATTTCCAAAAAGGCTCCCACCTGTGAGACAGTGTACTAGTCTGAAGAACATATTTCATGTCGAGGAAAGAGAGAATATGATGAATAATATCATCAGGTAAATTTCTGTTTCTATCTTCGTTTCCTTCTTCTTCCTCTTCAATGTTACTTGTTTCGTCATGTATCACATCCATCTGTCAGGAATTTATTCTTTTATTTAGACCGGGTTTGCGTTTCAATCACCTGAAAAATTTTAAAGTATATCAGTATAATACTTAATATTCATACTGAAGAGATATTCTCAAATTAATATTGTCACTCTATATAAGGTAGCGGAATAAAAATGTTTTCAGGATTAGGAATGGTTAAAAATACCACACTATAAGGCCATGTGTTATGAGTACGGGAAGAGGATGCAGGGATGATGCGGCAGGTGGGTTGTGCGGTGATGCAGTAAACACCACGCCACCGCCTCCTTTTACACCGCAAAAATGGATGGTGGGAGTGACCACCACTCCGCTCGCCATTCAACCAATATATGACCGGTGCCAAAAATTAATTGGATGGTAAACGGTAACTTTAACAATTTTTTTTAAAACTTAACCTCTATAAAAAGAACAAAAATTAGTCAAATAAACACAAAATTCTTTTAACCCTCTTCAAAAAAATGGATCCAAACAAGCCAAATTACAACAGTCAATTATCAATCACCCGGTTATACACCACAATTCGATCCTATGCTTTTCCACAAATTAAACCTGTCGTTACCCTCAATTCGATCGTACTCCGTTTACTTGCTAAGAAAGCTCAGTTATTACTTGTCACTTACCGAAAAAGAACAAGATATAATGAGCACTTTAACCACATATTAAACTCTCTAATTACTAATTGTGCATTTTGTATACTTCTAGTTTGTAGATTTCGAAACATTAGATGATATTAATAGATAGAAATTGGCAGAAAACTGGATCAACCAAGTACATCGATTGTGAAACTAGGGTTTAAACTTCAGATTAATAAATTATAGGACAACAGAAGATCAAAGGCAGACTTGTAAAGCGATGATCAATGAGCTATTGCAGAAAGAATATATCGTTTTACCTTTGAGGATTCGTAAACCGGACGAGTTAGAGGGATTGGTTACCCATGTCGTATAATCTTTGCCGTTTCTTAAGAAGTTCGAAATGACACATGTAATGACTCAAAATCTGACGTATGTATGAAACTTTGGGCTTATGTAGCATATATAATTTTGGGCTTATGCATTTTCGTTTCTTGTGTAAAAATCCCATTTTAAACATATTAAAGGTCAACGGAATATCCTGCTTTTACATCTTGATCTAGAGAACTTTGGGAATTTAATTTGGTAAAGACTAAAGAGGAAACCGGAAAAATCATCTGTGAGGTGTGGTCACTTTAGCGACTTTCGTCAAATTAGTTCTTTGTTTTTGTTGTTTTTTTTTCACTAACTGGACCATTCATGTTTCCCAATTATCTACGGGTTTGTAAAATATATTAGATTTTACATGATCATTGATAATATCCTTTGTTTTTAATTGATCAACACCTCTTCTCTTCGAAAAGCATATTCTAGATTCAAATTTCAAAATTGATTTCAAACAAACAATTTCTAATTCAATCGGACACTGCAGCAACAATGTCTTCTAATTTAACTTCCGCACCCTGAATTTTTTGTGCCATTTTTTCCTCTGATCATTGTTTCTTAAATGCTTATACTATGGTCGATCATGATTAAGGATTCTCGCCTTCTTGATCGGATGTGAATCGAATTTGTGATTAAAACTGATTATGTGGTTTTGTGTTACACTATGATGACCGTTGTTGTATTTGCCCCCGATGATCAAATATAAATAGCATTCCATCTATATATCTTGATTCCATTCTAACACTTCTTGATCACCCCTTTTAGTTGATCAATTTCTTTATTAAATACTTGAAAACAGTTCTTGATCGGACTTCCTAAATCGATTTCTTCAGTAACCGCTCTGATACTAACTGTTGGCAATCAACTGAACTATAACACAATTAACACTAGAACATTGGATCTCTATTATCATTCACACGTTTCTACATCAATACATATATGTATATATACCTAACTTACCGACGCCTCGAAAAGACGCGACGCTTAAGAAAATAACGGTTATCCCTAATTTACCTCATCACAATTTTATCCCTGCTGCCTAATTACATTATCTAACTTTGAAACTCAAACACACTTTGACCCCTAAGTTTAATTTAAACTTTCAACACTTTACTTTTAATTAGATGTCTAGAATATAAATTTTCTAAATAGATAATTGTAGCCATGATTTCTGATTTGAGAAGGGGGGACTTAAACTTCTTCTTTTCAGTTTTGAATGGTGACTCAAACACTCATCTACTATCTACTCCTAAACTATATCAAGAAATAATCCACCCGTACTAGGATCTGAACCATCGTCTTCTCCCGAAAAGGCAAAAGCCTTTGTCACCTAGCCAATGCTGGAATGGCACTTAAAATTCTTCAAATTGTCTGTAAACAATTTATTTAATTGTTGCAAGGAAGGATATTCATCGACCCAAAAAAGACAACCCAACAAAGAAAAACAATTCAAATGTATGAAATACGCATCATCTCTGGATTTAACATTATCTATTTAACAAATTGTTTGTACTACTACGACTTTAAGTTGGTCGCGCGTAGTTTACTGTGTGCTATTGACACATAACACACATTATTAACGAAAAGCATTGAAAGAACTCTTATTCTGAAGGTTGAACTGCCATATGTTGTTTCCTGATCAGTGATCACTAATGATCACTAAGCAAAGCTTGAGAATGCGGGCATCTGAAACAGATTTAGAAAGGTATCAAATCAATTGTCAGAAAAAGAAAAAGAAATGACTAACTTAACAAAAGAATTGCAAAGTATTACTAATGACCTCCCTATCCAGCTTTTTAATATATCCCCCTTTCCTTATGCTAATGAGACATCTAAATCTCAGAGATCAGTAACTTTCATTTTGCAAAAGCTCATTCTAGAAAAGGCATTTATGATCTTTTACCTTAAAAATTAAAACAACTATAAAAGCATTTACCGTACTAAAATGGTAAAAACCATTTAGCTTAAGATTGAAGAAAGAAGTAACAGTTAGATATATGTAAACGAAAATAACTGGCAGCTGTTACCGCACACTTTTCAGCAGCAATCAGTCATGTTTACAGGTTGCAAACCATAGCACAAGGACTAAAATTTAATGGCGGGCCACAAAAAAACCATTATTATAAAGATTATAACTAAAATTCTTTGTATAAAAACAGTTTACGAGATCATAAAACACCTCATTATGCGTTGGGCGACTTTCTACTGGTTACCGTTTTAGCATGTTTTCTATGTAATTAAATTTCCAGTTTGACTTATTTGACCTTTAAAATAGTACATTGTAGTCTAAATTGACCCATTCTGACAAAATTTGGTTGATCGTAGCCCCCCCACTATACTCAACCTTAATAAAATGCTAGTGCGGTTGTGCCAAATGAACATTATGTTTTATGATAAGCACACTGTATGTTTGCTGCGCTGATAAATATCGCTCATATCACTATTGTAAAACTTGCATTAAGATTCATATCATGAACTCAAGGTAATGGAAAGCGTACAATGGATGAAGACTGTCTTGGAGAAGGAGGAAGTTCAGCTATATTAACATCTGGCTGATCAATGTGAATATTTGCCTCCATCTTTCTCTTTTCTTGGGCCACCTTCTTTTGAGTCTTCAACTTGGCCACCTTCTTAGCCATAGTCGACTCATCATCTACCTGTGGCATTGATCTATTCTGTGGTACCTTCAATCGAAAAAGGTAAATAGGTAATTACTACAATTTTGTCCTCTTTCCGAGGAATAGTTTCCAATGTAAATCTAGAGGCATTCAATACAATTAAAGTTAAATGTGATTTTTCCACATTTATTTTCTCTGTTTCAGGCAAGTGTAAAACTAATAATTTTATGCCACACTCATTTACTGAGTAGAAATAAAGGCCCAGGCATGCAACGGTATCCAGATCGAGTAAGTACACACAAGATTTCTGGTAAAGTGGCCTCACATGGACTCTATTTATACAATACTTTAGACCAATCCTAGTCTAATACGAAAACTAACAAACTCTAACTTCATAAACATTAATTCAAAAAACTAAAAACTAAATCTGCAATTAAGGAGTTACTCAGCTTCCTTCTTCATTCATAATTTTAAATTTTGTGTATCTTTCATTTCAGAATTGTCCCCAAAAGAAAACTTCAAATTTAAACATGTTAAGATTACATAAATAGTAGTAAAATTGATTTATAAGTGACTAAAAGTACTTTTTAAGTTTATACTTATAAGCGGGTAGGTGCATAATCGGTTAAGATGGAATAAGCTGTATGAAGCCACGAGATTGGAAATATCGGCATTGATTGGGTGAAAATTTAGTTGAGATGTGAAGTGGTTTACCGCTCTACATTAAAAATGCTCACTGGAGGTCGAATATGCACATCCACAGACATTAATGATGCAAGATTTGTCATGGGTGGCTCTTACCTGATCTTGTGATGTGTTGAGGATTTAGGCAAAAAATCGATTGGGGAGGGTGTCAATAAAATTGCAGAGAATCCAACTTGTTGCTCTCCAATATGCAAGTCCCTCATAATTACAGGACTCCATATCTCAATGTCTCTGTGTGACACATAGCAACACTCCAACACGATATTTGGAGACAGCTTCCAAAGGCATGTAAATCAATTACGAGTATAAGATTTCACTCTAATAGAAGATATGATTTTATGATTTTACATTTTATTAGCATCAAATAATTTTTAGCAACCTATTTTTTTTCCTTAACAAGAAGTATCATATATTATATCAGTTTTCTAGTGAGCCTATGATGTGTTGCAAAACACATTTTTTTTCACACTTGTTTTTATATTAATCTATATTATTTCAGAATATTTAATGCTTAATATTAGTTGGTTTAACATAAACTTCCACGTGTTAGGAATTATAGTTAACCATGTACGAGAGGAGCGGAAAACGAGGCTAAATGATGTAAAGATAGCTCACATGGTGATCATCATGAAGACCGAGGAATAAAAAAAATAAAACAATAAAAATTTGCTTAAGAACTCCGCCGTGCTACGCGACAGAGTTGGGAGAGGGTGTCGCGATATGTTGGGTGCTAGCAAAACTGGCCGACTATTTTGTTCATTGCGCTACGCGGCGGACTTGCTGAAGACCCGTCCCGATACGTGACGGGGTGTTTGTCGGTTTAAAATTTTGAAACCTTGTTTAAGCTATTTATCAACCTTAATCGCATTTTTCCACCCTATACGACTTCCAATGATTTTTGGAGTTCCTAGAGGCTGTGGAGATCAAATCTTGAAGGTATAGAGCTTTGGGATCGAGATTGGAGCTTAAACATGTTCGGTTTTGATTTTAAACATTCATATACATCTTTGTATCATGAATTCTTGTTTGTTCCAGACTTGTTAGATGATGTTCTTGACTGTTATGAGCAGCTAAATAGTTATACTATCTAGGTTTGGTTGATTACTATGTTATTTTGATGAAATTTTCGGTTTTGGATTGATTTTGATTGATTAATGCTTTGGTAAAAGTTTTGATTGTTCTGGTTTGTGATGTTCATACATATATTGTGTTGATTCATAATTAATATGTTGTTCCTTATGTTTGATTATTGAAAAAGGTTCATTAGTATATTCTTGTTAGGTTACTTCATGTTTGTGACTAGTTTGTGGATATAGTCGATATATTCCATAAGAGTGTTTGTTAAGAGTTTAAAAACACTTTATATTCTACCACTGTAGAGACCATGAGGTGATTTAGTGTCACCTATCTTTATCTTTTGTGGGTTTGAATAGTAATTGCACGGGAGTGAGTTGCCATATATTCCTTTAGGTTATTGCATAATCGAGTCATAGCCAAGATAATTAAAATACCCCTTTATACTGTTAGGTATATTATGTTTAGAGAGACCGTGAGGTTATTTGAACTTTGGGTACCTAAGTATATTAGGTGAGGTGAGACTCAGAGGTGATCCGAACCACTAATCCGTTGAGCTTTACGCATCATTTAAGGTTCTTAGGCATCGTTGGTGAGACCGGGAGGTGAACTAGTGTACTTTAGTATTCCTTGTGTCATAACTTCAACTACCGGTTTATCAACCAACATTCCATTTCCGACATCTTTCAAATAACTAGTAGGATTCCTTACATAAGTATTTGTTCTTCATATGTGATTAAAACCCGATTCTCTAATGCCTTGTATCTCCGTTTCTTTTGAAACCTTTTCATTTAATCACCTTTTAGTTTAGTAATTTCATTTTAAATAGTTTTCATAGAAATCAAAAATCAAAAGTACGTTACTTTAGGTTTATTATTTAGAGTTTTTCCCATAGTGTACGTCATAGGTTTGTTATATGGTCTCTTGCTTACTAAACTGTGACAGGTACACCCATTTGTGTGTGGTTAATTTAGTAATTCTATTTTTAAAACTTGGTTGATTATAATATATACACATCTCACACATCAGCCTATAACTGAACTTCTAGTGATCGTTCACTAAATAAAACACCAGACAGATATACAACATTTTTTAACTTCAATTTTAAAAAGTCACAAAGGAACGATTAAATAGAATATAGTGGAAAATGTGGATTGTCTAGTCACGTACCAGAGGTAAATCCATGATGAATCTGGCATTGGGAGAATACTCAAGAAAATAGTTTCTGACTTGAGTCGGTACCGTAGCTATATGACACGTTTGCTTCCGTGACGCCTTGTTAATCTTCAAACACTCCAGTTTATTGAATGGGCAAGGCCGGTATGCGAGTTGATCCAGGCATAGTGAGAGAGTCTTGGTACATAATATGCAAACAAATAAACAGAATTAAGAATATATATGTATATATATTATTTCAGCATTGTCTTATACAAACAAAAAGGATAAGAAGCAATAAGTACAAGAAAGCAATGTGTGTGTGTGTGTGTTTTTTTTTGTTTTTTTTACATGAAGATCCTCTTTACTTGATCTCCCAATACTTAATAAATATCTCAAGTTATATCAACAATCCCCAACTCTTTTAGTGAGGGACAAAGAAAATCGTATTCCAGACTTTGTCCGAACAGTTTAACGTTTATATTACAGACATAATTTTCTTTATCCACAAAACAATAAAACTACTTAACGTCTTAGGAAAAAAATAAAACAATACGTGTATGGACAAATAGAAATAACCATGACAATTGGTATTGTTTACCTCAACTATATCCAAATTAATGACCAGAAATTTGGTGTTGTGGAGTTTGTGAAACAAATCGAGTATCAGCGGAAAAAATCTCTTCTGCTCATAATGAGGCATTGACAAGGAAAGGTTCACTTTTTCAAGAGAATCAAAACCCTCTGTAGTCAATTGCAGAGATTCAAACGTGAGTGAAGATTTATCAACAGTAGCCTTGACACTTGCGGTAAAATTTCCAAGTTTCGGAGCGACCACATTGAAAACATCTGGAAATGAAGTAAAATCCGTTATTGTGAGATCAGAAAGTTCTGGAGCGCGGATGTGGAAGATCTTTAAGCCATACATGCAACACTTGTGTAAAGTGAGATCCCTTAGGTTAACACACTTGGAAAAGAGGTCAACGCTCTCATCTCCTTTATCACCGAAATGCATATTACTCAAAAACACAGTTTCTAAAACTGGAAAATCCCAAACTAATATTGGTATGCAGCTGGTGTTGTGTTGATAGAAAGATTGATCACGGGTTGCAAGGGTGAGATGTTTCAGGGTTTCAGAACTGAAAACACATTCGGGGAACTGAAAGAATTTCCTAGCGAACCATGTCATGTTCAGTTCCCTAACATTATGCAGATATGCATACTTTACAATGCTTCTAACAACCGAGGGGCTGGTTGATCCTTTGAGCGTAAGCTGAACCTTAGACAGATCAGCATCATTGTTTCTATTAGATATGATGTGCTTCACGAATTTCGAAAACAATGATTGTGTACGAAATTCGCTACAATTCAAATTGAGATAGTCTGTTGATTTCCAAAAAGGCTCCCAGTTGTGAGACAGTGTACTTGTTTGAACAACATATTTCATGTCAAGAAAAGTCAGAATGTGGTGAATCAGATCACCCGGAATAATGCGGTTTCCATCTTCGATTCGTTCTTCTTCCTCCTCAATGATACTTGTTCGATTATGCATCGAATCCATATGACATGCACTGTGTACAATCTGCAACCATTCGATATGGCTAGAGTCAGAAATCAATTAATGCTTTCAATCCGGTTTTGTATTTCAATCATCTGAAATCTTTTAACGTAATAATACTTAAATCTTATACTATAAAGTAGCAGAATAAAAATGTTTTGAGGAATAGAAAAGGATCTAAAAACCACATAAGTGTATGTGTGTTATACGTGCGCAATGAAGATACAGGGATGATGTGGCAGGAGCCATGGTGCGGTAAACACCACGCAGCCCTCTTTTACACTTGAAATTGCATGGTGGGAGTGGCAACCGCCCCACCCTTCACTCATCCAAAAAAATTGATCGTTGCAGCACATCAGACGGTTGATAAAGGTAACTTCAATTAATTTTATTGTAGTTTAACTTCTATAAAAACAACAAAAAATATAACCAAATCAAACACAAAAAAATTTTCAACTCTCCTCAAAGAAATGGATCCAAACGATCCAAATTACCCCCAACAATAATTTCCAATCACCCAGTCATCTAATGCAATTCAATCCTATGCTTTTGTCACAAAACTTATCGTTTTTCACGATTTGATACTCCATTTACATACTAAGAAAGTTAAGTTATTGCTTGTCACCAACCCAAAAAAGAACAAGATACATATCCTACGCACTTTAAGCATCTATTAAACTTTTTACGTCCCCTTGAAAGGTTTTAACGACTGTAAACTTCTTTGAAAAAATATTACGCTTACTAATCGTGCTATTTGTATGCTTCTTTGTAAATTTTGAAACATTAATTACTCTGAATATTATGATGCTACATGCTATTAACATTGATCCACGCCTAATGCCACAGAAGATAATGATTAACATGACTACACGTCTTTAAGATCGATCCAATTTAGCATAAAACTGGATCAACCAAGTACACCGATTCGTGAAACAAGGGTTTAAATTTAAGATTCCAGGAGAACAAAAATTTAGATCGATCCATGCTCGTTGCATGCTATTAAGACCGATCCAAGAACTAAACATTATAACAACGAAGATAATGATGAACATTATCACACATTTTTAATTATTCAATAGTTGATAAAAAATAATTTGCAGAAATCTGAATCAATGAAGTACATCGAATGTGAAACTAGCTAGGAGTTAAAATTCAGATTAACAGAAGATCGATGATTCACTGCAGAAACTAAAAATTGTTTTACCTTGAGTATTAATCGTGATTGGCAATAGATGATTAATTAGTAAACGGGCGAATTAGAATTAAAATTATAATTAGGGGATCGGTTTCCAATGTAATGTAATCTTTGCCGTTTCTTATAAATTTCAAAATGATAATGACAAAATATTAAAGGCTTAAAGTCTGCATTTAATTCTTGCTTTATATCTCTTTTTTTTTTGAACAGCCCTGCTTTAATCTTACCCGGAGAATCTTCAGAAATATTTTAATTTGGTATATTAGTTAAGATAATAACAATAATAAATTAAAATTTATATTCGGTTATAGTTTATAAGGCCAACTTATTTTACAAATGGGAACAAAATGAGAAGTATGAGAAGGAATTTTTAGTCACACATAAAAACTCTTAAAAAATTAATAGAAAATAATAACTCAAAATTTAATAAGAAGCCGAAAAAAGTCAAAACATAAAAAGGTTTCCACCGTCTTTCTCGTTTTAAAAAAAACACAAAGATGAGTGAAAAAGATCATTTTGTCTTTTTGTTTATCATTGTGTTTTGTATTAATTTTCGTCATTGATGGTCTTTTTTCCTTAAAATTGTTTTTTTTTCTTGATATTGTGTTATACCACTCAACATTGTGTTATATTTTGTTCGGTATTTTTTATATTTTGTGATTTATTGTGTCTTTATTTATTTTTTTAACAGGAATGACGGGGAAAACATTTTTGTTTTTTAAAATTTTTCGCTTTTTATTTATATTTTGATTTATGATTTTTATTATTATTATTATTTATTTTTGAATTTATTTTTAAGAGGTTTTTTGTGTGGTCACAACTCACAAATCCACCTCATAGTTCTCATTTTTGTCTCCCTTTGTATTTTAACTTTACCCATTATTAATTACTAAAGTTTAAAGATAAAGATTAAAGAAGTAATTAGCAATAATAAAACACTAATTGATAAAGATTAATCTATATATGGTATCTTGGTCGGGGCCAACATGAGTATAAACAAAAATTGGGTGGCGGTCTTGGTCAGGCCAATATGAATATAAACAATTGGGTGGCGGTCGTTGACTTTTTGATAAAGATTGTCGCTTTGAAATGCCTTAACACTGGACTTGGAATGCTTACTGTCTTATTACTTCTCCCTCTACAAAGCTTTGGGCAAAGTACTCAATGATTTGCAATCGATCCATGTGTAAAAAGTTTCTTTGGGGTGGCTGTGAGGATAAGAAAAAGATTCATTGAGTGTCTTGGAAGAGAGTAACAAAACCAAAATCAAACGGTGGGTTGGGATTAAGGCTACTTGAAGATATCAATATTGCTCTCCTCACAAAATGGGCTTATTTTTAAAAGGAAGAGCAAATTCTTTGGAGGAAAGTGGTCTCGGCTTTTCATATATAACTCGAGAGTCTCTTGGTTGATGGTTCCACTCAAAAAGTCCCTAACGAGGCTTGGAACAATATTGCTAGATTAATTCTTAAAGTCTATTTGGATAAATTGGATGGAAGACTGTAGTCTAGCTATATTCGAGGCAACTTTGTTGATGGTAGATGGATTCCTTTTTGGCTCGACCCATGGATCCTAAACGAACCATTGAAAATTGTATACCAAAATTTATTCGTTTGGAGAGAAAGAAAAAAAATTAACACTTTAGAATTTTATACATGGCAGAACCAAAACTTTATTTGGATATGGAGATGGATCCACTCCCTGCAATCAAGTTTGGAACTAAATGAATGGCAACAATGGATTAATTTGCTAAGTGCAAACTCAAGCTTCCAATATAGAGGACAAGTGGATGTGGGAAGGGGATGACCCAAACGCCTTTACAGTAAAAGTCTATTAAGTTGCTTTTAGATAAAAATGTTGGTTCGAATGTTTAATTCAAGTCCTCATGGAGCAAATGGATACCAAGCAAGTGCAATAGTTACATACGGAGGCAGGGCAAAGATGGTTCACATTTGTAGGTCCTTTTTGATTGAATCTAACAACTTTACTCGGATCAATCCGTGTTGTTAGCTAGCGGAAATCACTAACAACACTCGGATCTCGGATCTTAGTTTGTAAGATACAAAAGTAAGAAAGGTAGAAAAGTGAGAGTGTTTGGTGAGAGAAAGCTCTCTTTATTTTCTTGGAATTGATAAGTTAGGAAGGGTTGGTTGGAGAAATGGGTTAAGTGACCTTTTATATGGTTCCCATTTCTTCAACTTTTACATTTCGTCTTACAAAATAAACGTACTGAGGTACGTAATACACCGACTAAAAGCAAATATAAATACATACACAACCATAATACTAATATAGGATAGCTCTTGCTATCAACTTTGTTTATTTGGATTCTCAAATTTGCCCTCTATGTTATGTAGGGGAACTTCATTACACCCTTTTACTTTGTGCTCAATAGCGTTGGTTATTTGGCTATATCTATATCTATATTATATTATTAAGGAGGAGTTATGGACGAAAGGGTAAATTCACAATTAGAGCACGAGGGCAGAATCATCATTTCATAATATGGTAGAAAAAGTAATTTTTCATTACATCGTTTTGTTATTCAAGCGTATTGCACAAGTTTATAAAGCTTCACAAACTCTGGAAAAGACTATTTAATCCTTTTTAACATGCAAAAGGTTTGTCGTCTTTTAATCAGTTATAATTATTATTTAATAACTACATTAAGACATATAATAATGCACAAATAATTAATAACATTTAAGTATTATTATAAGGGGTTAGATGAATATATAATTCTTCAAATTCTATTTTTAAGAGTCCATCGGTTTCATGAAACATGTGAAACCCTTCACCTATTTTGTTAGATAATTATTGATTGAAGCCATTGAATTGGTATTGAATGAAGATGATTGCAATTAAATTCACCTCATTATTGAATGCCTTCTGTTTGTATATAAATATCTTCACTACCGATTGTTCCCCTTCATGGCTTCAATCTTCAAAGCATCTATTGTTCGCCCTACCCTATGTATCATTCAATTGGGGATTCAGATCAGCAGCTATACTTGCTTCTTATATGTTATATTGGGTGTAAAGTACTTCCAATGCAGTAGCTAAATAATGGTTATGGTATCGTACTTAATCGTCATTGTCCAACTCAGTTTTTCTTATCCTCTTTGTTTTAATAACTTATCTAAGCTAATGTAATTAGGCCATGGTTGATTGGGGTGTTTTGCCATACGCGGTTCTCTGTCATGGATGCTAAATGCGAAAGCTGAGTATGGAATTTCACCTCATTGATTTGGTAACATTTTATATGTACTTATTTGTATTGCCATTTACTTTGTTACTTGCTCGATTTTACACTTGTTTATCTCAAATTGATTTAATTAGAGCTTGCATTTGGCTGCAAATTGATTTGGTGGATTTGATATAATTATGTATAAATTGCGAAATTTAAATTTTGTTAATTACATATGTAATAAAATAGTGTTTGAACTAAGTGGGTGGGTGAATCTCTCATCATATGGTGTAGGCTTGAACTATGACCGTTTTCAATACATAACACATAATATATAATATATGGTTTTAGTTTGTTATGGATAAGCCATGAAAAAATTATTGCCATCGTTTTTATTAGTTTTTCCGTTTTTAATTTGTGTGCGTGTGATTTTTGGCAGTAAGACTTACAAGATTTGTTTAGAGAGCTTCAAAGACAAGAGCAAGCTTAAAGACATGACCAAGCTTGATATTCATATTATCCCTGACAAAGCTAGCAATACATTGACCATAGATTATTGAATCATTGATGGTGGAATTGAAATGAGGATTGCTGGCGAGTAAAAAAAAACAACGTTAACACTATACACATTTTTCTTTGCATATTTAAATATTGTGAAAACAATATTGTTTTTCGGATTTGATGAATAGTCTTTGTATCGTCGCAAGATCTGGAAGCAAGCGGTGCTGATAATATTTGGATTGTTTGGGGGTTGGTTTGTAATTTGCTTATTTGGCTGGTCACCAATGAAAAGATCAATGCATGCCTAAAGATCAGATTACAAAGCATTAGTTTATCAACTAGCTTAATCATCGCAATGAAAAAAGTACGCGCACATATTCTATATGGGATCAAAGTTTCAAGGAGAAAGCCACCGGTAAAGATTTGTTGGTACTGATTGGTTTTTTAGGTAATTACTTTATAGCTTGAAGGAAGTAATAGGTGTCTAGGTTTAAATGCAATATGTTAATATATATATATGGTGTTTCTGTACCTATGGCGGTTTAATAGAGTGCTCAAAGGAAAATGGCTTGGTTGTGTAACGGGTCAAAAATGACAGGTTTTTATACAGTATTAGTTGTGGTTGAGTTGGTCAATTTGGACATGTAAACCATTTAATGTGTCCCGTCGCAACGCCTGGGTAATCATACTAGAGTTGTAAATTTTGCTTTATTTACCTATAAATGCATGATTTGGATTACATTTAATCTCAAACGAGTTGAAAGAAAAAAACAGCTAAGGGAAATGGGTTCTGGCTAAACAATTTAGAGGATAAACATAGAGCAAAGCTTGTAGATATTTCATGACTGCTCATTATGCTGGAGAGGAAGTTATCTTAGACATGCTCATAGGTGTAATGTAATGGTATTTGTATAAAATTAAATATTTTTATTCTTTAGGTGCAACATCAATCGGGAAAATTTATTGACACGGATAAAAATTACGTGGTTCCTAAACAAGGAATACCAAGATTTGTTGGGGTTTTCCAAATGTTCCTATGTGGTCTGCCTTTTCCCTCGTGTAGTATAGAGTCTTCTAAATCTTACTTTATCTTATTCCCACATACATATTGGTGAGAGGAAAGCCGAATGCATGACATAGATGGGCTTGCAGAAGTGGTGGTTCAGGACGTGTTGTGGTGGTTTTTATTGGTGGTCAACGGTGTGCTCTGCAACGGCGCCACCAGTCCCACCACTACCGATTACTATCTTCAGTTTAGGATAATTTATCATTTTATGCCCTTTTTTTTCCGGGTGATGTTTAGTTTAATTTCCACTTTAAATGCTTGAATTTGAATTGGATTTTGTTATCGAATTTGTTAGAATTTAATCAAAATGTTTATTGAATATATTTCTGATTCGTACTTTGGTTATGGCCGAGCTCAAATTCTCGGTCAAAAACGGCTAATATTATAGGTAAATTTACGCTACTGCGTAAAAAGCATGGTGGCCACCCCCTCACCCTCGCTATACTTCACCACTGCCACCACATGCTTTGCAAATTAGTTAAAAGTACTAAACCTAATGTGATATGGTGTTATAAGAATAAACCTGTACTTAGCATGTTTTTACACTAACTTTGTTTACCATAATTCGAATTGATAAGTAGCTAGATATGTATTAAAAAATTGTTATTAAGCATGGCAATTCTAGGGAAATTGGTAGTTTGGATTACTTTTGTTACATTTATATGGTACTTTTTTTACCAATCAAAATTTTATCAATTTTTTTTAAGTGACATGTGCCCTAATCAAGTTCTTTGTTGTTGGATCCAACACGAAATTTGCGGTCTTGGCACATCAAAAAATTGTCACGGTAGGTATGATCTAAATTTATGAATAAACATCATTAAGAGGTTGTACATATTAAATAGACTTAGGGAAACTTTTGACATGTTTGATTCGCTAATATTTTTTTTTGTTTCATTTAGTACAAGGCATATACTGATTAGGGGTGTCAATCGTGCCGGGTTGATGGGTTGATGGTTTTCGGGTTAGCGGGTTAGTGTGTTGAGATTCTTCAACCCTAACCCAACCCATATATTTATTCGTTTCGTGTCGTGTCGACCATTTAAATTCATGTCATGTTCGGGTTGAGTTTTGGTCAACCCATTTTACGTTCATATACGAATATTAGTAATACTTAGTCACTTAGTAATAACTTAAACAAATGATTACTTTTATATAAAACATTTCAATAATTTCTGATAAATCTAATTGTTTTTTTTGTATATTTATCTCTCATTCCCGAGTAACAAACTTAGGTTCACATATTTAGCTTAATATAAGAATAAACGAATAAAAATAATCAAAGAATAGATAGTAAGAACTAATAAAATAAAAATGTAGGAGTAAAAAGTAGATAAAAGGTACTTTAAAATGAAATTAGTTTTACTTTTGAAAGTAACTGATATTTGAAAATTAAAATCTAAGTATTTAACTTTTAAATTTAAAATTTCTTATCTCTAATCAAAACACTAACTTCTCTAAAATTCTTAAACGTGTTAACGGTTCAACCCACTTTTTAACGGGTCGGGTTCGGGTTGGCTTGTTTTTTATACGAGTCGAGTTCGAGTTGACCCGTTTAAGAAAACAAGTCATGTCAGCCAACCAAAAACATATATTTTTTCGTGTCAAGTTTCGGTTAATGCAGGAACTGATACTGATTATAATGACAACCCAGTGTGATATGGCTATTGAACTTTGTGGTAATTAATATTGTTCCAAGTACATCTTAAGAGTATTGTCTTTTGTTGTTGTTTATATCATTAATATTATTAATTAATGCATTTTTTGTTAGGTACTTGGGAATGATAGCTTGTATGGGTGCATACTTGGCTTGCCACATCATTTTTAGCTCAAGCAAATCTATTGCTGGCAATATTATTGTAAATAAATCTAATATCATATTCTATTTTGAATATTTTTAACAAGAATATTTGAACATTTATAACATAATCGACTTGTAATGACTTGAAGCACTATGATATTAGAAGGTAGTGTGATGGCCGCATATGCTATGCTTTTCAAACATGGAGTCTTCTTAGTAAGAAATATGTTAAAGATGTTCTTGGATTGGAGATGTAGCTTTTGTTTCATGCAGCACGGTTGTGTATCAGGCCACGATTATGGATTGGATGAGAATTTATGAAGCTGGTATACACACCTTCTTGAAGCCAGGATTAAGTTGCTTGTTAAGATGGAGAATATGATCTTATCTGCAGCTGGCTCCGTTAGTGTTCATTGGCCCGAGTTCAAATCATTGAATCTTTTTATTTAATATGTGAAAATTTATGAGTTTAGGTAATTTAATAAGGGTTCATGCAATGGAATGGAATGATCAAAAAGAGTTTAACGCATCTCCTGAAGTTTCTTTTGAAGTTAAAGGTAATGCCATCGTCTACTCAATTTTCTTAATGTAGGTTAAATATCAGTTTTGGGTTAACATAATACTTCCAATTAACTACCAAATTGGTAAATAAACTGCTAAAGTTTTGTTACAGATTATGGTATCTAGACTACAAAGTTAAAAGGTATTGTGATTTTTTTTAAAAAGGTTGTTAAAAAGTGTACACTAATTTATGAGAAATATGGATCTAGAAGTAATGGATTTTGACTTATAAAAGTCAATGTTGACATTAAATCATGTAAAATGTTCATGATTCTGGGTATATGGTTCATATGGATCAACCTAAGCAGCTCTTTGCATGTTAAAGACGTTGATGAGGGGGTCACTTTCTAAAAGTGCAACTGATCCTGAACCAATTATTTCCCCCCATGTGATGTCAGTAGTCAGTTTGATGGTGTGTCTGGTTCTAACCGTTTCTAAATTAAACTACTTAAGCCTTGGGTAAACTTAAAGACAAAAAGAATTGGCTAATACTGAACATTTGGTAGCCTATACTTAAATACGTTGACCAGTGCTTAATGTGAAATGAGGTCAAGGGAAATAGATAATATGAATCACCAACATATACAATTATTTCTCTATTGCTATTAATTTTACTGACATCATTTTCTTCACGAGTGCTTTTTTTTCTTATTATTTTTATTTTGTATTATGTTTGAAAAAGTTAAAAATGGGTTACACTATTCGCAATTCCAAAATCAAGGTGCTAATTGTTTCGGGTTGAAAAAAAGGATTTGCAATGGACAAAATACCAATACATGTTAGATTTGCGAGAAGGGTACTTTGGGAATACTCAAAAGGTGAAACTACATACAATGAAAATCATGCTATAAAAAGATTTAGTTTCACATCAGACATGTTTTAGAAAATTGGTGTAATGTTGCCTTGTTGGTAAACTTCATTTCAGGTCATTTAGATAATCTTATTGTTGCACTTTTTAAAAGTCAAACCTGCATTTAGTAGCGGTTAATGAGTCAATGTATTTGACTAAGTTTTTTACCTGATCATTTCGGATGAAATTGTAAAATATGTGGAGTACGAAATCTTTTACAAGTAAGAAACAATTGAATTAAACAATTTTAGGATAACTATTTAACGGAACGCATAAATATTATCATAGATTTTCCAATTTGATTTTGAAAAATGTTTATGGCTTAGATGTTGCAAAATGGTTGGGAAAAGTTATTTATATCTTCTACTCCAACCGAAACCGAAAAGACCAATGTTAATAAATATTTCACAAAACTCATGTATACAATATACATGCATACGTTAATATTTTAGTACCCCCTCCCCCCCCCCCCCAACACACACCACAAAAAACATTCAACAAACCATATGCACATGCGGCACTGATAAACCATTACACACCACACCAAATACTACAAATCAATACGAGAAGAATAACTCGAGTGAACCCGCAGGGCACTTTTGCTAGTATTAGTAATGGGTGCAAGATTGAGCAAATTTATGCCTTTACGAACAATAACTGAGCGAGCAAGCATTTATAATGCAACTCACCATAGGGTTTATGTTTACGAGGTTTATAGGAAGATGTAGACACGTTTAATTGATATATTATTAAATGTATAAGTATAATACCAATTAGGTTAAAGAAAGTTAAGTTAAAACGTCAATTCGTATCAAAACGATCTTGCTTTCCAAATCAACTATGTCGTTGAAGATCGCAATAGCCAATGTAATAATTTGCATAGATCAATTCCTAGTTTAACGCGAAGATTAAGGTTCAAGAAATCAAAATGGATCATTGTTTATGGGTTGAATACGGGTTTACGGGTTTGGGTAAAAGGGTAAATGGTTATAATATAATTTAATTAACCATATTTGCAATTAGACCCCTAAAGTTCTAATATGGATACAAAATGAGGTTAAACTATGGTTTAGGGTGCAAACTGTACATATTTGATAGTTATTATAGATAAATAGTATACACACACACACACACACACATATATATATATATATATATAATAAGTAATAATAATAAAATAATAATAACTCGATAAATGAGATAATTTATTGATTAAATTACCCGATCATAGAAACGGGTCAGGTAATGGCTAACAATATAATAAACGAAAAATCCGAGTTGTTACAACGATTTCATCCAATTCAGGCTCAATTTTCGGCCTTTTGTTTTGCCATATATTTCCCCTTCTTCACAAAATTTGGGAAATTTAAAGTGGAATGACGAGGCATTTACTGGACTCTTTTTTTGTGACAGAAAACATTCTCGATATGTCGCGCGTTTGATGCTGTGAATTTTACCAAGCCTATGGCTGGGTGAGGTTAAAAGAGTTAATGAGTGATGGGTGGTTCTCGTCACAACCCAACCTACGGTGGAATATGTCGGGGCGCAACTGATTGCACAATAGCTTGCAAGACACTATTAATATTAACGTGATAATAATTAATTATTTAAATTTGTATAATCAAAATACATCACAATATCCATAACAAAGATTACCCAAATAAATTGTTTATTTCTTCAACAACCTAAGTCCAACTAAATGTCTTATCAAACTTCTAAATCTTCAACTAGTAAACCTGTAACACGCGTAAAAATAGAGTTTGATCAACATAAAGTTGAGTGAGCAATACACTGCGGTTATATTGACAAAACAATTCGTATTTGGATATGAACAACTACAACATTAATGATGTATAACAATTACCAAATAAATAGACGTGAACCCTTTCGGTCTAGCACAAAGCCAACTTACGGGGGTAATGTATGCATACTAGATGAGGTGGCCCAACCGCCATACAATAAAAATAAAAACATAACCATATATCATGTTATCGATGAGCAATAAACCATAAACACATAATCTCGAATTGTGGTTGATGAGGTATAGATATAAATAAATAAACTTTGATATGTATGGTACGCATGTTACCCCAAAATTAAAAGATGAAAACGGGGTGTGAATTACTCACCTAGAAAGTAGGCAAGTGAAGAGATTTATAGTAAATAACTTGAATTGTAAGTTAAGCGATCTGACAACCGAACTCAACGAAAAGTCCCAAACTTGAGGTTAAAATCATGAATAAATAAGAATAATGATAATTGAACAAAATAATTAACCAAATATGAGATTTTTAAGCAAAAAATGTAAAGTTCATTTTTAAGATAGTGTTTAGTTTGTGTCCGACCCAAATGTTGATTTGAGGTCAATTTCAGGTCCGATATGACCAAAACACAAATACAAACATAAAACATTGAACATAAGCTAATTCGGGTCAATTCATGGTGTAATTGAAAAACCTAATTTAGTTCTTAACAAATTGATTCAATTAAACATGAAATCCCCCAAATCCATTGAAATTGGATGAGGGCTTTCGTTCAAGGGTTGATAACGATCAATCAAAATACAAACTTACTTGAGGATTGATGAAAAAACAAGATGACTAAAGCTTAAGAGACCCGGTTCACATTTGAAAGTCAAAACTTGAAGATCACTTGAGCTTGATCTTGAATTCATTAAAGAGGATAGAAGTGGACGATTTGTGTAGCTAAAAAGAAAGATAACATACATTAGTTTATATAGAATCGGATTTAGCTTCATGTTTATCATGTAAGGCCCTACTCCTGGTACCCTACTTTAGCGTCAGATTTACTCATAAACACAGTTCTTACAAATAGAGTTAATTAAAACTTTTCGCGGAAACGTTAACTTCAACTATTCGTTACAAAACATTCAATCTTTTATTCAAAACCATAACATAAAACATCATATTTAAAACATCATTTCTTCATCTTCAGATGCCAGCTGTTCAATCCATTCCATGTGCCATCCTCATGCTAGCTCTTTAGCTTGTTCACCTGCGTGCATACTAAAAATCAGCTACGCTGAGTGAGTTCTAGTTAATCAAGCAACTTACCATACAACCATTACATGCAATTATATACGCGTCCGAAGACACCTAGTCCGCTGTCTATCCTGCTCACCTTACCGCTTAACCACTTAACTGCCCCCTACGTCTTAGCCACTTGTTTACGAAAGCACATAGAGGCTTGCCCTCCCACGCACACACGTTATGCCATTTAATAACGAATGCACATATAGGCTTACCCAACCACGCACTCACGTTATGCCACTTTAAAAACAAAGGCACGTATAGGCTTACCCTACCACGTACTATCGTCATGCCACTAGCACCCTTACTAGACTCCCCTCCATTTCTATCACACTTTCTTCTAATTGTCTACAACACACTTCCTATCAGTTCATGATCTACACAATACGCAAGTAACATCATAGTATTCATACACACTAATAACCACTTGGCAATCACTCTCATTGGCGAGAGTGCAATATCCAAAGATCGTTCACGCACCGACACGCATTCATAAATAACTCGTATATCATCTATAGCATACACTTACCACTTAAGGTAAGTGTATTCACACTTCACATCGAGTATGCACACAGCCCCGAAAACATAACAAGGAAACGGGGCTAGAAACTCTCCTGAATGTGGTTACGTTCACCGTTAATGGTTATTCCTTTCCTTAGCTGTGCGCGACTAACTGTTTAATAAATACAATATTAAATACCGATCTAGCCATACTCACTATTACTTAATTAATCTTAGGCGTCTAAGCCGGTTTTACTTCATTGATTCGTTACCCGGTTAGTTAATCGTTACTCGTTAACCTTTAAAGGTATCTTTCGTTAATTAACAAAGTCCAAGGGCTTCTATGTAATTAAATCATTCTTTCTAAGTCAGGGACCTTTCTGTCATTCTTTCAAAGTTAATTCATTATACAATTCTTTAACGAATTGGGCCCATTCGTTACTTCCTAACTCGCGTGTTCTTTCTTAACGAATTGGTCTCTCTAACGAACTGGCATTTATAACGAACTGACCCTTATAACGAACTGGCCTGTTTAACGAATGACCCCTCTGTAACGAATGAACCTTCTAACGAATGAGGGTTCATTCGTTATCTTCTCATAACAAACTGGCATAGCGGATGGCCTAACGAATCAGCTCATTCTTTATTATTTCCTTAACGAATTGACTTAACGAGTTAAGGCTTATTTGTTATCCTTTCGTTAACGAATTACTGTTAATTCATTAGTTTTTCCATAACGAATTAGGGATAGGGTTATGACACTCTCTTCAATCTCGTACGCGTTTTTACGGCGCCGCCTTTTCGGCGTTGTCATTGCCGGAAAACCGGGATTTCGCCGGAAAAGCGAGATCTCAGTTACCTTCCACCGTTTTTTCACGTTTTTCATCCCGTTCAATCCAGATCTGAGCTAGGGTGGCCCCTAAGCTCATCTTTTGATTGGTTTATACCCGATTCCTCCCGGATCTCGTGACTTAACGGTTTAAGGGTCTCGGCTCATCATTTCGTAACTAGATCTAGCGGGTTTTAGGTCCATACAATATCATACTATCATTACATTGGGTCGAAAATCAATTCTTCTTTTTGGTTTTGGCTAGAGATAAAGAGAATAAGAGAGAGAGCTTAAGTGTGTGTTTTGGATAGTATATGGAATGAGTGAAATGAGTGGATTATGGATTAATTAAGGTTTATATATAATGGGTCATGGGCTTAAGCCCATAGTCTTTCTTAATAATCAAAGTCCATAACCCACTTTTATTATTATATTATTGTTATTCTACTAACTCAATTAATTCACTCGACGTAAATAATACATTAAATATTATTCCAGAAATTTCGGGATGTTACATATAATCACTTTAAAGATAATTCGTTTAAAACTAAAAAATGAACAAGATAAACACCAATCTCAATTAATAACTTGAATTAGATGATAAAATTCATAGGATTATAATAGTATATGCTTAAGAATGTCTTGGAACAAATGAATACGAGATTATGATGAAGATTTGATGATAAACGAGTCAAAAACGAACTAAAACACAAAATTGTTGATCTGACAACCAGTAGAGCATCGCGCTCACATTGGAAACATCCCGTCATACTAAGCTTTGGGTTGGTTTACCCAGATTTACAGTTTTGTAAATTTCATTCCTTGTAGTTTTCAAAAACGTATTTTAGCCTAAAATAAACGATTTAAGGATTGTTTAACATGTTTAGGTAACATAACAGTATAAAATGAATTAACAAAATAAAATATTAATAAATACTCATCGTTATTATTGATAGGAATCCGAAAACAAGTCCGATTCGGGTAAATAAATACAAATAAATACCCGAAATTGACGAATGTCATAGTGTTGCTTCACGACCCGGACTGAAAAACTAGTCTCAATAGCATTTTTTTATGATGATGAGGTTGAGTTGGAGTCGAAGAAGATTTGGGTGGATATTGTAGGTGGTGGGGGTTGATGAAGGATTTGTTTTAGTGTAGGGCCCGCCTTTATATTAATCTTAAATATCAGAAGAGAGAGTAAAAGGTAAAAAATAAAAACGAAAATTTAATTACTAATATGCCCTCACATGGTAGGCATATGATGCCACTTAACTGAGATAATGGATGGGCATTAGTCGAAATGACGAAAATTAACATATCATGTAAATGACAACGCCTGAAAGCAAACTTTTTAAAGGATCTGATCCTTAAATCAGTTATATTTAAAAAATAAAATTTGTTTTTCTGTCTTATATAAAAGCACATCTCAACTTCAATCATTTATCCACTACCTTTTAATTTAATATTTTATTTGTATATGATTTTGTTAGAAAATATTTTAAATCAAAGTTACTTTACTTTTACCTGATATATCAAGCCTCTCATTGATTATTTTAGACGCAGTTTGAATTGTTTTATCACTTAATTTATTGTAGTTTATATTAAGTGTACGCTTTATTATTATTATATAATTATTATTATTGAAACGGTGGGTAAAAAAAACTTGGTTTAAGGGAAAAAAAATGTTTATACAATGATAAATAACAAAAGGAAATTGAATTCTGGTTCAGAGTGTAAGTAGATTTGAATAATATTAGTGTCATTTTGTGTACATATTAACTCATTACATTTGAATAATATTAGTTTTATTTAGTTGGGCCCCTCTTAATTCAAAATCCCAAATCTAACATATATTTCCAGTCATCCAATTAAATGTTTAAGTTTTGTCACCTGATGGTGGTCGTAATAATGATAATGTGCCCCAAGAGTTCATTCCGTTGTGGGCTCAAGAATGTTTGCCTGACCTTTTTCTCTTTGACCCGCAACATTTTGTGTTATCCTAGCTTAAATTATAGAATCCACCTTTGTCTAAGCCAAATAAAACATTAAGAAACTACCATGCATTTTTCTCAAAAAATCAAATCATCTACCTAAAACAGACAACCCAACAAAGAAAAGAAAACTTAATGTATGAAATTCACATCATCTGAGTTTATAACATTATAGCTCCATGAAAGTTGAATCACCCATTTATCAAACTTGATACGACAAATTGTTTGTACTACTGTAACTTGAAGTCGGCTGCGCATAACACATAATACACAACAAATCAAGCATACACATTAAAGAAATGCATTGAAAGAACTCTAAAGTTGAAGGTTGGACACTTGAACCGCCACATGTTTCCTGACTAAGCAAAGCTTGAGAATGTGGGCATCTGAAACAGAAAATTTAGAAAGCATCATATCAGTTGGGAGAGAAAAAAAAACTCTGGAAGATAATGACTAACTTGACACAAGAATTGCAAAGTACTACTAGTGACCTCCCTATCCAGCTTATTAATAAATCCCCCTTTCCTTATACTAATGAAAAAAAAAGGTGACATCTAAATCATAGTGATCATATTGCTAAAGCTCATTCTAAAAAAGACATTTATGATCTTTTCCCTTAAAACAACTATAAAAAGGTTGCATTTATCTTACTAAAACGGTATAAACCATTTAGCTTAAGATTGAAGAAAGAATTAACAAGTAGATATATGTAAATGAAAATAACTGGCAGTCGTTACTGCACACTTTTCAGCAGCTGTTAGTCATATATCTACAGTTTGCAAACCCGCAGCACAAGGGGTATATTTTTAGGGAGGTTCGCTACAAAACCATTATTATAAAAATTATAACTAGAATTCTTTGCCTAGATTGGCCCGTTCAGACATAACTTGGTTGATCGCAGCCCCCGACTATACTCAACCTTTATAAAATACTAGTGAGGTTGTGCCAAGTGAACATTATGTTTTATGATAAGCACACTGTAAAAGTTGCATTAAGATTCATAGTCATGAACTCAAGGTAATGGAAAGCGTACAATGGATGAAGACTGTCTTCGAGAAGGAGGAAGTTCAGCTATATTTGCCTCCAACTTTCTCTTCTCTTGGGCCACCTTCTTAGCGATTGTCGACTCATCATCTACCTGCGGCATTGATCTATTCTGTGGTACCTTCAATCAAAACAGGTAAATAGGTAATTCCAAAAATTTTGTCCTCTTTTCCGAGGAATAGTTTCCAATGTAAATCTAGAGGCATTCAATACAATTTAAGTTAAATGTGATTTTTCCACATTTATTTTCTATGTTTCAGGCAAGTGTAAAATTACTAATAATTTTATGCCACACTCATTTACTGAGTAGAAATAAAGGCCCAGGCAACGGTATCCAGATATAGTAACATACAAGATTTCTGATAAATACCCCATTCACATGAACTCTATTTATACTATTAGACCAATCCTAGTCTAACACGAAAACTAACGAACTCTAACCTCATAAACATTTTAAGAAGACTTTTACTCAGCTTCCTTCTTTATTCGAAATTTTCCTTTTCTTTCTTTTCAAAATTATCCCCAACAAAAAACTTCAACTTTAAATATGTTAAGATTATACAAATAATGATAATTAAGGTGATTTAATATAAGTGAATAAAATAACTTTTAAGTTATTACTTATAAACGGGTAGATGGAATATATAAGAAGCCACAGGATTGGATGAATGGTATAAAAGTAAAGATTTTGTTGAAATGTGAAGTGTTTTGTCATCCTATATTTATGCACCTGTATGTATGCTCATGGAAGTTCGAATGCGCGTGCACATCCACGGCCATTAATGATACAAGATTTGTCATGGGTATCACAAAGGAACGGTTAAATATAATATGGTGGAAATATGTAGATCGTCTAGTCATATACATATACCTGAGGTAAATCCATGATGAATGTGGCATCGGGAGAATTCTCAAGAAAGTAGTTTCTGACTTGAGTGGGTACTCTAGCTATATGACACGTTTGCTTTCGGGACGCCTTATTAATCTTTAAACACTTCAATTTATCGAATGGCCGAGGTTCATGTGAGAGTTGATCCAGGCATAATGAGAGAGTCTTGGTACATAACAAGCAAACAGATAAACAGAAATAAGACTATAATATACATATATATACATACATACAGAAAGGATAAGAAGCAATAAGCTAGTACAAGAAAGCAATGTGCTTTTTTATACATTAAGATCTTCTGTACTTGATCTCCTCAATACTTAATAAATATCTCAAGGTATATTAATAATCCCCATCTCTTTTTTACTGAGGGAAAATGAAAATCGTATTCCTTTGTCCGAACAGTTTAACGTTTATATTATGGACTTCTTCTTTATCCACAAAACAATAAACAAGTTAACGTCTTAAACAAAACATAAAACAATAAAGATAAGTATAGATAGCAATAATTATGACAATTGATATTTGTTACCTCGATTATATCCAAGTTAATAACCAGAACTTTGGTGCTGCGGAGTTTTCGAAACAAATCGAGTAGCAGCGGAACAAATCTCTTCTGTTCATAATGGGGCATTAACAAGGAAAGTTTCACCTTTTCAAGAGAATCGAAACCCTCTGTAGTCAATTGCAGAGATTCAAACCTGAATGGACATTTATTAACAGTAGCCTTAACACTTGCAGTAAAATTCTCAAGTTTCGGAGCGACCACATTGAAAACATCTGGAAATGAAGTAAAATCGGTAATTGTGAGATCAGAAAGTTTCGGAGCGCGAATATGGAAAATCCTTAAGCCAGACATGCAACACTTATGTAAAGTGAGATCCCTTAGGTTAACACACTTCGAAAAGAGGTCAACGCTCTCATCTCCTTTATCACCAAAATGCATATTACTCAGAAACACAGTTTCTAAAACTGGAAAATCCCAAACTAATTTTGGTATGCAGCTGGTGTTGTGTTGATAGAAAGATTGATCACGGGTTGCAAGGGTGAGATGTTTCAGGGTTTCAGAACTGAAAACACATTCGGGGAACTGAAAGAATTTCCTAGCGAACCATGTCATGTTCAGTTCCCTAACATTATGCAGATACGCATACTTTACAATGCTTCTAACAACCGAGGGGCTGGTTGATCCTGTGAGTGTAAGCTGAACCTTAGACAGTTCAGCATCATTGTTTCGATTAGATATGATGTGCTTCACAAATTTTGAAAACATAGACTGTGTACAAAATTCACAACAATTTAAGTTTAGATAGTCTGTTGACTTCCAAAAATGCTCCCAGTTGTGAGAAAGTGTACTTGTTTGAACAACATATTTCATGTCAAGGAAAGTGAGAATATGGTGATAGAGATCTTCCGGCAAGTTTTTGTTTCGTTCTTCGTTTTCTTGTTTCTCTTCAATGATACCTGTTCTATGAAGTATCAAATCCATCATCTGTCATGCACTGTGTATGGCTAGAGTCAGAAATCAATGCTTTCAATCTGGTTTTGCATTTCAATCACCTGAAAATTTTTAATCCATATCAGTGAAATTATTTAATGTAATCATACTTAAATCTTATACTGAGAAGAGAAACTCTCAAATTAGTAATGTCACTCTATATAAATGTTTGGAGGAAAAAGAAAAGGATCTAAAAACCACACCACACTAAGGGCGTGTGTTATGGGTGATGTGGCAGGTGGCATGGTGCAGTAAACACCATGTCGCCCTCTTTTACACCGCAAAAATATTGCATGGTAGGAGTTATGACCGCGCGCCCCACTCTTCAATCAACCAAAAATAAACTACGCTTACTAATCGTGCTGTTTATATACTTATTTGTAGATTTTGAAGCATCTTAAATAAAAGATTATGATGAACATGGCTACACATTTTTAACCTATACATAGTACATCGAATGTGAAACTAGGGTTTAAATTTGAAGATTACATGTTATTAACATCGATCCATGCCCGATTAACGTCACTTTCAGATTTACAATGTTGCATGCTATTAAGATCGATCCATAAACTAAACATTTAAACAACGAAGATTATGATGAACATGACTACATATTTTTAACGAAGTAATGTAAAACTAGGGTTTAAAATTAAGATTGGAGGTACTCTTTAGATGTATGAAAACTAGATGATCGATGAGCATTTAAAAAAGAATTGTTTTACGTACCTTAAAAATTAGAATTAGGGATTAATGGTGATTGGCGATAAAGGATTTGTAAACGGGCGAATTAGAATTAGGGATCGGTTTCCAATGTCATGTAATCTTTGCCGTTTCTTAAATATTTCGAAACGACATGCCAGACATATGTTTTAAAGACTTTGAGTCTGCATTTAATTCATCAGTCATTTTAAGTCCTCTTAGTTTTATTTGTACATGCAAAGTCACTTAAGTTTTAGTAAAAATTCCATTTGTGTGAAAATTTGCACTTAAGTTTCTTCTTTTCCTTATGTGTAAATTCCATTTTAAGCTGATTATAGTCATGTGAATCGTATCTCCGGGCAATTCCTGTTTTATGTATATCTAATTTTTTTCAGAATTCTAATTTGGTAAATTAACTAAGATAGTAATAAAATATCTTAAGATTCACATTTATGTATAGACTATATTGTAAAAAATCAAAAGACGTTATTTTGGTCATTTCTTATTTGATTTTTTTTCCATTAATAAAAAAGCATTCAAACGATTACAATGAAGTGACAAGTAAACGAGACACAAGCTGCACCGCAACCCCTTTTTAGATAGCAAACTCAATTCTACTAAAAACAAAGTTTTGGTTCTTAGGATCCGAAGAATTGTTATGCACAACCCGTTGAAATTTGTTCAGAAAGTTCACAGACTCTGGGGCTAAGAAATCAAATGTGTTAAAGGCAAAAGGGATAAACACGTGTTAATTCTTTAAACAAGCTTCCTCGTGTTTAGCAACCTTACCCGATGCCGCCCTCATCGCACCCTTCGCACCCTGATCTGCCATGAACCCACCCGGTGTCTCTAAGCCCAACAAGAGGGGACACCCCCGTGAGGTCCACACAAGCGTGTTTCCCTCCTACCCACCCAAAATCAAGAATATCGGTCGGTCACACGTAGACATTTCTTCAAGTGGACCGGTCAGAAAGAGAAAGTTCATTAGAGCCTCTATTTTAGCAGAAATTCCTGCTCGTTTAGAACATCACATAAATATTCCTCACCAAATCATGTATGTACTTAACGAGCCATTGTTTATTGATTTACGAACCAATTTTATTCTATGCAGGTTGGTTTGATATACGGGAATTTTTTAATTCCTCTTTTATATTGATCAATTCAAGTTTAGCATCATTTTATAGCTTATAGCTTACTATTAATATTGGTCACCTTTATCACTTTGTATTGTAACTTATTAACGAAAAAAATTCATATCCTTTTACATTAATGGTTATATTATCACTTTTAGCAGTCTCTCTATTCTTACGGGTAAAAGTAAGGATGTTTACATCTTACCAAATTTTTCTATATATTTGTGGTATTTACTAGAGTACGACGACGACGATGATGATGTATTCAAGCTGGAGCGGGCTTGGAATTGCGGAGTCAGTTTAATCATGTTAACTTGCACGCTTAGGTTAAGTTGACTTTGATTGTTCCACCCGTTTAGTACACGTTGATGGCAACCCTCTATAATATTGAGAATGACATTAACCTATGCATAAATAGGTTTGTATAAATATTTTGAATGGTGTTTCTTGATTAAGCTATTACCCTTAAGCTTTACCTTGAAATAGTTTACAACTTTGTTCATGAATGAAAACACTTTGTTTTATGTGACGTTTGATATAGCATGCTTTGGCTTAATAGGTTCCAATACATTGGTGAGTTTCTCCAGGTAAGCAAACGGGTCTCGCGGTTGATTGGGATTTGTACGAATTATTTTTCCTTAGGCAAGAAACTCACTACCTGTGATGTCCCCCTTCTAGTTTACTACATGCCCGTCAAATTATATCTATTGTTAACATTACTTCATTAAGAAGTAACGTTTTATAAAAACCCTTTACGAACGTTTATGAAAATACTTTCAAGGTTAAACGTCATAGCCTCGATTAAAGTCTAAGCTATAATTTGTACAACTTAAACAAAATTCCTACTTTAAACGAGTACTCAGAATACTAATAATAAGAAAATAGCGACGTCTTGACGGGTAGGATCTCGATATAAGCTCTCTTAAATGGTTGATAACTTGATTGGGACTTAGCTGCTTGCACGTACTTCAAGAAAATGGAAAGTCGGCTCATGCTATCGATCGACACGCTTCCCTAGGTTGTGTGTGAGTGATATGAAGGTGTTTTTGGGATGAATGATGCTCAATCCCGTAACCTCCTATTTAATGGCAGATTTTGCAACCCGTCGCGATACGCGATGGGTTTCTCTTAACCCCGTCGCGTTGCGCGACGCCACCACGTGGCCTGTCAAAAAGTGCCACGTGTTGACGCGTGGTTGGACACGTGTACCTGATTACGTAACGTGGGTATCGCGTATCGCTATGGTCCTATTGGTTTGGCCATCGCGTATCGCTAAGCCGCCCTAATCTCGATCTGTGTGCAAGGCCATCGCGCTACGCGATGGGTTTATTATTATCCCGTCGCGTATCGCTATGGGTTGAAATTTTCAGAATTTTCATTTTAAGTCCCTAGACTTTATAAGTTGGTATTTTTAACTAAATTCTATAACGGGTATCTACGTGGTGTTACATGTGGTCTGAAGGTTTGCAATCTGAAAATATAATACTGTTTGTTTTATAAACTAGATATCATCTGCATAAGCTGAAAATTAGCCACGTATCATACATATCATAGTAGATAGAGTCATTTAACGTCTGTAGACTGCTAAAATAATTGGTGGTGGTGTACAAACTATGGAAGTGGGTGGTGGTGGACGATTGTGGTATGCGGTGAACGGTGGTGGTGGTGGTGGTCGTGATGGACAATTATGGTGGGTGGTGGTGACAGACGGTTGTGGTGGGTGGTGGACGGTGGAGATGGGCGATGGTGGGTGGTGGGCTGTGGTGGTGGCGGACGGTGGGCGGTGGGTGGTGGTGGTGATGGATGGTGGAGGTGGTGATTGGCGGACGGTGGGTGGTGGATGGTGGTGGTGGCAGACAGTGGATAGTGGGTGGTGATAGTAGACGGTGGTTGTGGCGAAGGATGGGTGGTGGTGGCGGAGGGTGGGTGGTGGTGGTGGTGGCGGAGGGTGGGTGGTGGTGATGGCAGTGGCGCACGATGGGTGGTGTTGGTGTTGGACATTGGGTGTTGGTAGAATGTTAAAAAGTGTGAAGATGATGGATATTAGCTTATTTTTTAAAAATATAAAAGCAGTTTTAAGATCTTGTTTTTTTTTAAAAAAAACTATCTTTAGAGGTTTATGTATGCACGCCCGCAGACATAAGCTTTTTGCAGACGTTTGAAGCAAAAACAAACACAACCTTAATATACTTAAAACTGTTGGACATAATTCCCGTCCTCAAGTCAATGAGGCGGGTTGTGCCGACCCATTGAGCTTATGATGGATTGGTGTCTTGTTTATTAAGTTGAGCACGTAACTTGGTTTATATGGAATATATTACTTAGTGAATAAGTGGAGCAAATGACTTGGACAACAAGGAATTTATTTATTATTATTGTTTAAATATGTTTTTACTAATTAGTATTTGAGTATGATAAGGAGTAATATTCTAGGCTAATTAGGTTTTCATGTTTAAACTAGTATATATACTCGAGCTTATGGGTTATATCATTAAGAGAGTTAAGAGATTTAAGAATTGTAATTTTCGAGCTAATGAGAATTACAAAGATCGAGTTTATGATCTAAATTTTGTTTTTTGTGTTTATCGATCCTAGTCACCAAACTTCAATTGGTATCAGAGCCAAGTTAAAGAAACCAAGAAGGAGATCAGTGATCAGAAATTTGTTGTAGCAGGTCCGGAAATAAAACCCATTGCCGATCAAAGTTGTGATTGACGAGGGAGGTCTAGGGGCGGATTCAGTATTGAGTCATGACGCACCCCCTCAAATTCGTATTTTCTTCAATAAACTTCTACTATATTAGGTTCAAAGACTCTAAGTGCCTCATCCGTGTTTTTTTAGTGCCCCAAACCCAATTTTCTAAGCCAACTTTTCAAACGCAAGTATAGTTTTTCTTTCACCAAATAACAATTAATCTAGATTGTTAAATTGTCTAACCACTTCATCAATTAGTTATTAATATGATGTTATATTTTGTTAATTTAATCGGACTATTATAAAATTTGACCAAAATATATCATTTCTTTTTTTTATATAATTCTATACCAACTTTAATTTTTTTTATTTGTACATAAGAGCGTTTTGTGTCGTAACAATTATGCAAATGTTTTATCAACCGTGATATGGATTTTGTTATTGTGTTTTGGGGAAATTTATTTCTTACATTTCTATACGTGTTTTATTTAATGTAATTTCATTTGACCTGACCCATTTTGGTTTGACACGTTTTAGTTTGACTTGACCCATTCTATGTTGACCGTTTTTTGCACCCACTGGCAAAATTTTCTGGATCCGCTACTAGGGAGGTCGATCAAGTTGGATCAGTTTTTTATTATTGGAGTCCAACCGATCAAGAGCCGATCAACATGTAGTTGAGATCGGTGATCATATTGCAAGTAATATAGGCGGCAATAAGATCGTGGTTTTTATTGTTGAAGTGGGCTTTTGTTCTAGTGCAAAGTTAAGTCAATTAAAAAAGGTTGTTTAATAAAGTACGAGATGTGCATCGTTGTTAGGTTTCTTATTTATAAGTTGTGATTGAAGGAATAAAAGGAAAAACCACAAAAGCTAAGGAGTTAATATTATTTGTGTTGTGGTCAACAGGCTACAAGGACAAAACGCAAGCTAAGATATTTTCTTGAATTAGCGATTAAAGTTTCTTTTACGAACAAACGGGTTTGGTTTTGAAAAGTAGTTCGGGACTGATTTGTTCGTATTGTTCCAACCGACTGGAGCTAGGGGATTGGACAAGCAGGTTCAATTCAGAATTTGTTTTTATAGGGGTTGAACGAGTTATGTTTTAACCAAATTTTGATTTGAAAGATGTGCTCGTGTTTTGCTTCGGGAATAAAAGAAGATCAAGGAAGATTGTTGTTCGCTCGATTAAAGGACCAAAATCTTAGCCAAAGAAGTGGTTATGAGAGTTCATACGACCGAGGGAATGGTTGGGACAAGGTCACAGAGGTAATCGAGTTCGGGAGAGCCGAATAACACAGTCATGGATCAAGAGAAGTTCCAAGGAATCAAGACCGAGATGATGAGGACCAATATGGTTGTGAAAGCCGAGAATGTCAAGATCATGGTTCAAATCAATCAAGTCAAAGTAGACAAGTTTGTAGACAAAGATCCACCTATTTTTGAGTCGGGAATTAAGGGGGCGATTGTTAGACCTAATTCCCGTCCTCGAGTCAATGAGGCGGGTTGTGCCGACCCATCGAGCCTATGATGGATTGGTGTCTTGTTTATTAAGTTGAGCACGTAACTTGGTTTACATGGAATAAATTACTTAGTGAACAAGTCGAGCAAATGACTTGGATACAAGGAATTTATTTATTATTATTGTTTAAATATGTTTATACTAATTAGTATCTGAGTATAATAAGAAGTTTGTATTCTAGGCTAATTATGTTTTCATGTTTAAACTAGTATATATACCCGAGCTTATAGGTTATATCATTAAGAGAGTTAAGAGATTTAAGAATTGTAATTTTCGAGCTAATGAGAATTACAAAGATTAGGGCTTGGGACCCTCAACGTCTTTAAAGGCCTAAAGCGAAATAAAATGTTGAGGCCTTTTTTAAAAATAATTTGATATAAACCCTCCCCCTTTACCCGGGCTTGGGACCGGCGATAATAAACTATTAAGTTTATAGTTGACGGAGTTAAAAAAATGTAAAAATAAAAATTTGTATGGTAAATGGTATTTATGTGAAATTTACTTTTCTTGCTTTATTTGATGCAAATTGTTTAATTAAATATTCATAATCAAGTTTTTCAAAAAATTCTTGATTTTTGGTTCTTGCTTTTTACCCTATCAAGCATTTAACGTGGATGTACATACATAATTTGAAAGAAACTGGGCCTTTATTTTATAGCCATATATAATTGAAAAGAATTGGGCCTTCATTTTGGTCTTTGGTCTGTGGCCCATTTTTAACACATATAGAATGCATGCTATAATAAATGGAGGCCCAGCAAAGTTGGAGGCCCAAGACAATGGCCTGACTTGGCTGACCCTTGGGCCGGGCCTGACAAAGATCGAGTTTATGATCTAAAATTCGTTTTTTGTATTTATCGATCCTGGTTATCAAAACTTCAAAAACCATATAGTGTTTCTTCATTTTCATTCTCTACCACTATTTTTTGCAACCATGGGTTTTATATGGTTACGTACGTTTGAAGAAAAGAAAAATCAATAAAATAAAACAAATAAAAGTGCATATTGGTTGATTGTTTGAAGAAAAGAAAAATCTTCGAGAAAATAAATCCACTGCACTTTATTAGATCAAGACTTTATGGGCAAATGGCAATATCAAACTCTGACTTTACCTAAAATATATCATCAAAGTCTACGATCGGAACCAGATTGATGCTTTTCAACTCATGTAATTCGTTCAACAAATGCAAGGCCAAATCAAACACGAACCAAGATAATACTATCACATACAAGAACTAAAGAAAAAATCAAATAAATTTTTTTTTATACATTGTTTATGACCAGTGATCGTTTCATATTACCTTACAAAGTTATGTACGTACATTATCATTATAGTGGCACAGCCTGAACCCTGTTTATGAGGGACCCGGGAAACTTGTTATTTCAATTGGCAAAATGAGACTTGTTATTCAAATTGCTTTTCCATTTCATTGTGAAGAAACACTAACCAGACCCCGGGCAGATTACGGGTAACCTGGGGGTTAGATAGATGTTTCCCACGAGGGGTTAGACCCGGGAAAGATGGTTCTTCTGATAACCTGCAAAACAGACACCGTGAGCTTGTCACTGAGAAGGGGGGGTTCCTCCTTGTGACCACCCTCCGGCGTGAGAATCAGACTAGATTGCTCTTTACATATAAATGTATATTAAGAGATTGCTAGAGCAGATATCAGGTATAATATGATGATAATATGATAAGATATGATAAGATGAGATGATCATACCATTTGTGGTATTTATAGCCGAAGGTAGATTTCCAAGGAGGTGTGGCCTGCTGAATAGTATTCCTGTTCTACCAACTGTGGCCTACGCACGTGCCCTGCTGGTAGTTGGTGGGTAGGCAGCGGCTGATAGTGACCAGGCCTGCTGTGTACTATTCCTTTTCCACCAACTACCGGCTATGCACGTGGTATGGCAGTAGTTGGTGAGTAGGCAGCGGCTAATAGTGACATACAGTACAGGAGCATGCTGCTCGCCATACTGTTGTCAATAAGCTGTCGTATCTTTAGTCAGATCTTTTGCCCATACCTCGTCAGGTACAGTACAGAAGATCTTCCCGTATCGTACGGACTGGCTTATTTGGGCGGGAGTATTCCCCCTCCCGCCCTTGTGCGGGATTGTTCCCGGCTTTGCTCATTCCTTCATGTGACACTGAGTGATTGAGAGCTAAGTGCCTTGTGCGTGTAGCCTTGCTGCGCGGGTGGCCTTCCCTGATGGCTTGTATCCGCAGCTGCGGGAACAGGCAGAGTCCTTCACCATTGGGAGGCATTTCCTGCGGGAACAGCTTGCGTACTGCGCGTAAGGACGTCACGTCTCTGAGCATGGTTAGTCCTGCGGATCCAGTTGGTTTCTGCGCAGACGTCCCTCTTCAAGGTGAGTCTTGCGGGTCCAACTGGGCTCTGCTGGGACCTACCTCTTCAAGTCCCCCCAGTCCAATGTTCTTCTCATGGGTGTTTAATAAAGTGAGGTGAACTTTTGGACTTAAGCAAAGGGTTTTGAAAAGGGTTTTTTAAGGTTTTCCATGGGGATTCTTCCCGCGGAAGTCCTTGTCACTTGCAGAAATTCCCGACATTCCTTCTTGATCTTTGGGTATGATGCGGGTAGGTCTGTAACCTCCTCGCAAGTCAGGAGCGTTGAGTCCCACTTGTGTGGATTCTCCATGAGGTTTTGGTAGTTTTGAACATAGTGATCAATTATGTTAAAACCACCAATTCCATCCTGGAGCTTCAAACAACGTAGTTCTCGACGTTCCCGCTATGCGGGGATGTTATTTCCGTTTCCGCAAGCATTGCCCAGAAGATCCTTCTTGGTTTCAATTCCCTGCGGAGCGCTAGGTATGTGAAGGGTTTTGCCTTAACACTGTACCCGCGCTTGTCTTACGGTTGTTTTACTTCCAAGGTATTCCAGGCGTCCATTCCCTGCGGGTGCTAGGTATGTGAAGGGTTTTGCCTTAACACTGTACCCGCACCCGTCTTATAGTTACTTGGTTGCCGAGGTATTATTGGCTTCAATTCCCTGCGGGTGCTAGGTATGTGAAGGGTTTTGCCTTAACACTGTACCCGCATCCGTCTTACGGTTACTTGTTTGCCAAGTTATTCTTGGCTTCAATTCCCTGCGGGTGCTAGGTATGTGAAGGGTTTTGCCTTAACACTGTACCCGCATCCGTCTTACGGTTACTTGGTTGCCAAGTTATTCTTGGCTTCAATTCCCTGCGGGTGCTAGGTATGTGAAGGGTTTTGCCTTAACACTGTACCCGCATCCGTCTTACGGTTACTTGTTTGCCAAGTTATTCTTGGCTTCAATTCCCTGCGGGTGCTAGGTATGTGAAGGGTTTTGCCTTAACACTGTACCCGCATCCGTCTTACGGTTACTTGTTTGCCAAGGTAAGGGGTATTTTCCCGCTTACTTTTGAATCTTTTTGAATTTTGAAATTCGAAGAGTTGGTGAAAGGATAAGAACAGTCCAAACCTCTGAAACGTCGTGCGACGGTTTCTTCTGACTGTGTCAGGACGTGCAGGAAGTTATGGTGACGTGACAGTACATGGTCATTCCAGACGCTTTTTCAGGCGCGTGGGCGCGATTTTTCGGGCGCGTGGCCGCGAAATTAATGGTATGCGTCCTATCAACAGCTGTTGCCAGCTTGCTTTTTGCCACGTGTCATAGTTTCATTGCACCTTCGATTTCTCTCTCTTCCGCATTAAATGCATCGCATTAATTGCGATTAGTATATAAAGGGGGAGAGGTTTCTTTGTAATTCACACTTTCACTCTTCTCTTCATCTTCAGAACGATTTCCGGCGAATACTCATCTTTCAGTCGAGCATTCTCTTGAAATCGTTTTCTTCTTTTCTTTTGCAAGATGTCGTCTCGTGATCTCGAATCTACAGCCGATGACAAGAGTACTGCTGGCGAGTGCCAGTGTGCTCTGCCTGTCGATCTGTATCAGTACGTCGTCAGGAAGTTCATGCTCGAGTCTCTCGAGCTTGAGTTTCCTGAACCCCATCAGACGGTGTACGATGCCACCAGAGGCAAGATCGGGGTATATGCTGCATTCTTTGTTTATGGGAATCTTAGGTTACCATTGACAAAGTTTGTTTACCGTGTCCTTGAGAGGCACGGTGTGCACCTGACCGAGGTGCACCCGATGGCGATTGCCAAGATACGGCACTTCGAGTGGGTGTGCCGGATTCTGGGCATTGAGCCCTATGTTGACCACCTGATGACCTTCTACTCCTGGAGGTGCATCCAGGGGTGGTACACGTTGATAACCCGGATTAAGGGTTTGAAGATTTGCGCAACCGAGCGCAGTCTTCGCTCGTGGAAGCGGGAGTTCTTCTACATCTCCGCTCGCGCCATCCCCCTTACCATGAAATTCAAGAACGTGCAAGCACTTCCCAGCCTTCACGCCTCCAACTACGAGGAGGCGGAATGGTTTTCGAAGATATCCCGAGTCCAATCTCCGGTTTACCGGTTTGCGGAGTCCGGGATGGTGATGCTGGGGATGAGCCGGGTGTGGAAGGAGGCGGATGCGCAAAAGATCCCGATCGTCCTTGAATACGGTTCGAACTCTGTTCCTTACGGTATGCTCTGTTTCTTTTTGTTGATTTAGAATCTCTTCTAACTTTTTTCCTGTTTATTTCAGAGGGGAACGACTTGCAGTCGCTCCTGAACCCGCGGGAGGCTGACGGTCCCGCTCGGATGGGTACTCGCGCTCTAGACGAGAACGAGTTGCCCATCCTAGAACAAACGGCGGATCGGTTCGTGGAGGTCTACCCGCTAGGCCACGAGATCCTTAGCGCCAGGCGGCCAGGTAAGGCGCTATTCAACCCTCGACCCCTCAATGTTGAAACCTCTGCTGGAATTCCTTTAATCGTATGTTCTGATGAGGAATTCGTAGATGGTCCTCCGTTGGTGCGGAAGAAGAAGGCTGCCGGCGGGAAGGGGAAGGAGAAGGTGGCCTCCACTGCCGATCCGGTGCCTCGGTCTGATTCGGAGACCGAGAGCGAAGAGGTGGCGGGGAATCCCGGTGGTGATAAGACCGCCGCTCCGGAGGCTGCGACGATTGTCACTTCCGGAGAGGCCAGGATGACAACGGTGACCGGCGTGAAGAGGCCGGCTCCATCGGGTTCATCCCCGCCCGTCCGTACTTTCAGGCTCAAGAAAACCCGTAAGTACAAATTTTACTTTTAACTTCATAGCTCTATCATTAACACTTTATCTTCTTTGTGCAGGCGTGGATGTTGAAGCATTCCAGGGTGGAGCGCAGAGGAGTACCCCTCCGCCAATGACGGTAGGTTTGGTCAGCCTACCTGAGGCGACGACCCAGGCGCCTGCGCCTGCTTCCGCTGGTTCAGTTGCTCACTCCTTTGAGCCGACTGTTCCAGCTGTGATGACTTCACCGCCGGCTGTGAGTGCCATTTTTACCGCATCTTTCACCGAGCCGGTGGTTACTTTTGCTGCGGATTCCGCAGCGGCGGCCGCGGCGGCCTTTACCATGCCTCCTCCGTCATCGGCAACGACGGCCGATCCTTCAGGTATGCATGGGGCGTATCGCCAACCTCTGCCACCTTCCCATCTGCCTGACCTCTTGGATGGATTTCCATTGGGTTCAGGTGATGGGTTCGGCGGCTATCGGCCTGTTATTGACCCTACAGGTGCGTAGGGTTCTTTTGGCCTATTTTATATTTTTCAATCATCTTTTCCTAACTGCTCTTTGTTTTTTGCAGTGTCGGATTCCAATGAAGTGTATGTTCCACGATGGAACATTCGCCGAGGAACAACCCTTCGCACCCCTGTGGAGTGCGTGGAGTGGGCTCGTCACGCTGCTCCTAGTGATGCGTTGGGGGAAGCCATGGCTAGCTACCAGGAGGGTAGGCTAAGCAATGAGCTTCGGGTTCTCCTGCCCGGATGCAGCCGCGCGTCGAGCGCTTTGTCGTGAAAACGACAAGTTAAAAGCAGCTCGCCTTCAGGAAGTAGCTCAGGCGCGGGCTGTCCGGGAGGAGAATAGGAGGCTCTCCGCCGCGGCGGCGGAGAAGGAGAAGGCGTTCAAGGCCCTTGAAGTTGAGGTTCAGGCCCGTCTCGAGGCTCGCTCCAAGGCTGCCCAAGCTGTTAATGAACAGCTTCGGCTGGCTAAGGAGACTGCTAGGAACGCAACTGAAAGGGCCACCAAGGCTGAAGCTGTTGCTGAGCCTCTACGCCTGGAGAATGAAGAGCTTAAAGCCAAATTAGAGGCTTTCCAGCAGGCTCATGATGCCTTGGCGATGGAAGACGCCAAAAAGCTCCAAAAAATCTTGGACCAGAGGGGGGTGCTTGACCATACCGAGCGTAAGCTAAAGGGCGTCGAAGAGGCTGCGGCTAAAGATGTGTTTCTTGCCAACCTCAACAAGAGTGAAGCCGAACGCGCCCGTAACGAAGCTCAAGCTGCCCTCCAAGAAGCTCTGGTTGCCAAGGAATGGCTTCTTCGAGAAGCGTTGTCTCAGGTATGTTTAGTTTAATGTCTTCACGCTTTTCTTTTTAAATAGAAAAGGTTCTGATACTTGTATTTTATCTTGTAGGTTGTGCATCGGGTCTTTGCTGAGACGTCTTATGACGATGCTATGAGCGCAGCCCTCAACGCTTCTCACGAGGATGGGGAAAATGCCGGCTTCCTGCTTGGTCTAGGGTTCATTGAGAAAGGCATCCCGCCTTCCAACTTCCCTTTGTATAATGTTGATACTGAAGCAGTATACGACCAAGCAGTGAATCAATATGCCGCCTTCCCGCATCCGGTGGTGGAGAAGGTAAACGAAGTTGCTGCTGCTGATGATGGGCTAGCTATCCTTAAAGCTTTCCTTGAACTGCCACGCTCTACTGATGGTGCTGGCCCAAGTGGAAGTGGCCCTGAAGCCTGATCCTGAAGATCCCTTCCCACTGCTAGGATAGATTTAGCTTGTATAGATTTATTTTCTTGTAGGCGGGTAGTTACCCGGCCATTCTTGTAATGAATCATTGTGAAATATAAATCTTTGTGCGGGTAAGACCGCTACTTTCTCTGGATTCCTTGCTTTATAAACGTTATATGACTTGCATACTTTAGTTTAAATTAGCAATTTTCCAAGTGTAGAATAAGTTAACCTTTGAACGTGGTAGATAATAGGTTGAAGTTTTGCTTCCTCTTTCGTGATTGTGCGGGTAGGACCGTCACTTGCACTTAGTAGGATGGCTAAACTTTACCTACGTCTGACCTGCGTGGAGGTTTTCCTTATCTTTTTGAAATTTCTAAGTATTTAGGATAAGTTAACCTTTGAACGTGGTAGATAATAGGTTAGTGTTCAGTTTCCTCTCATGATTCATGCGGATAGACCGGCACTTTCATTTAGTAGGATGACTGAACTTTTCCCCTTCAACTGACCTGCGTGAAGGTTTGCCGTTTTTTGGGTTTATGCGGGTTTTGCCGCCTTCCCCACGCAACGACTTTCCACGTAATTATGCGGTGAAAACCGGCATATCCGTGTTGAATAAATTAACCGTTCGACGCGCGGTTGTCAATAGGTTAGTGTTCAGTTTCCTCTATCATGATTCATGCGGATAGACCGGCACTTTCATTTAGTGGGATGACTAAACTTTTCCCCTTCAACTGACCTGCGTGAAGGTTTGCCGTTTTTTGGGTTTATGCGGGTTTTGCCGCCTTCCCCACGCAACGACTTTCCACGTAATTATGCGGTGAAAACCGGCATATCCGTGTTGAATAATTTAACCGTTCGACGCGCTGTTGTCAATAGGTTAGTGTTCAGTTTCCTCTATCATGATTCATGCGGATAGACCGGCACTTTCATTTAGTGGGATGACTGAACTTTTCCCCTTCAACTGACCTGCGTGAAGGTTTGCCGTTTTTTGGGTTTATGCGGGTTTTGCCGCCTTCCCCACGCAACGACTTTCCACGTAATTATGCGGTGAAAACCGGCATATCCGTGTTAAATAAATTAACCGTTCGACGCGCGGTTGTCAATAGGTTAGTGTTCAGTTTCCTCTATCATGATTCATGCGGATAGACCTGCACTTTCATTTAATGGGATGACTGAACTTTTCCCCTTCAACTGACCTGCGTGAAGGTTTGCCGTTTTTTGGGTTTATGCGGGTTTTGCCGCCTTCCCCATGCAACGACTTTCACACTTATGTATGCGGTCAAAACCGGCATCAGTGTTGATAGTTCATAAAGTATAAATGTAAAATCATCAGCGTCGATGTTCTAAGGAGAATCATTTCCATTAGAAGTGGCTCTTGGCCTTTTCTTTACAAATTTGGAATTGATCTACATGCAAACTGTGTAATTGAGCTCCCTTCCATATTGTTGGGATGGGAGTGCCATCGAGCCGATACGCACCTGGTTCAGGATCTCGTTCTTTACGCAGCATGTAGTCTCCACATTGAAGCTGGAATTTTTATTCGTGTTTTCCCCAGCTGGGGTTCTACACGCATCAGCCTGCTCAGCGTTCATTGCGCCACGAGGTGCGCGAGCGTCCCATCTCTGACAAATGCTTCGACCATGTCCTTTACGTCTGTGCATTCTTCAGTGTTGTGGCCTTTTGTCCTGTGAAAGTCACAGTATTTGCATAGATCAGCATTGGGACGATGTCGGATTATTGGAGGCTTTGGCCATGGGAGCTCCTCAGTGGCGAATATCTCGGTGACGCTTTTGGTGAGCGGCGTCCATCTGGAGTTCTGGTTCGACTGTACATTACCCCTTCCGCCTAACCGATGTTGCAAGCCGGATGAGGTGTCAAAGTTTACCCTTGACTGCCAAATGCCTAGCTTTCGCTTTTTGTTTAATCGGGCGGTAAGGACGTTGTCTTCCCTTGTTTTCTGGGTGTAGAGGTTTGTGCTCTGAGGGAGATCTCTACCCAGTTGCTTCTCCGTTTCCGCAAAGCGTTTAGCTGCTGTCATGATGGCATCCCATGTGGATGGCATGCCATCTTTACCCGTTAAGGTGCGGATGAGCTCTGGGTCGTTCGCGCCCTGAATAAAAGCAGCGCGAACAAGATCTTCGCTAATGTTACCCAGACTTAGCTTCTTCGAGTTGAAGCGAGTGATGAAGTCTAGCAAAGATTCATCTTCCTCTCGAATGCATTTGAGGATTGTCCATTGCTCCTCGGTATACTTTCTTTGCTAGCTGAAGTGTTGGCTAAACTTCTGTTGGAAGTCTGCCCAGTCGTAGATGTGGTTGACCGGTAGACGATCGAACCACGCTCTAGCAGCCCCAACAAGCGTCATTTGGAACATGTAACACCACGTAGGTTCCGTCCAACTACTGACGGTTGCCCCCGCTATGAATCTGTTCAAATGATCATCTGGGTCAGATATACCATCATATGTGCCTATGCTGGACATTTGTTTGGCACTTTTTGGGGCAATTGCTTCCGCAATGTCCCTTGCAAATTTGGATGTTCCCGCATTTGCAACGTTTGGTCTGAATGTTTTGGAAAAGTCACGTGGACTTCCACCTGTGTTTTTTGGTTTGAAGGCTTCTCCAAAATGCCTTCTCGGTTGGGAATCCGTTTCCTTACGCTTCCCTTTTGCCCTATGGCGAGGGTTCGCGTCGGTGTCGGATTCCTCCGAGTCATCGTCCAAGTATTCTTCGAATTCGTCAGCCTGTTGGACGGAACGCAAGCGTTCGTCCAACTCAGCTTGGAATTCCTTTTGACGTGCCTCCGCCCATGCCTTAACTTCATCGAGTGTTTGGCGGGGGAGTCTTGTTCGTTTCTCTAACTGGGTATCGGTGAATCCCAGTGAGTGATTATTTACTGCACTTGCCCCAGCTTGGGTAACTGGGGTAGTGTTCGTAAAATTTACTTCACTTGCCCCGGCTTGGGTAACCGGGGTAGTGTTTGTAAAAATTGTGTAGCCGGTATTCCCCCCAGTAGCTGGGGTTGTGGTTACGGAGTTTCTTTAACCATCTTTCCAGAAGTTTGAAAAAACTGGAGAAAAATGAAGTTCTAGCTTTATGCACGGATGGCGCCAATGAAGAAACACTAACCGGACCCCGGGCAGATTACGGGTAACCTGGGGGTTAGATAGATGTTTCCCACGAGGGGTTAGACCCGGTAAAGATGGTTCTTCTGATAACCTGCAAAACAGACACCGTGAGCTTGTCACTGAGAAGGGGGGGGGGGTTCCTCCTTGTGACCACCCTCCGGCGTGAGAATCAGACTAGATTGCTCTTTAAATATAAATGTATATTAAGAGATTGCTAGAGCAGATATCAGGTATAATATGATGATAATATGATAAGATATGATAAGATGAGATGATCATACCATTTGTGGTATTTATAGCCGAATGTAGGTTTCCAAGGAGGTGTGGCCTGCTGAATAGTATTCCTGTTCTGCCAACTGTGGCCTACGTACGTGCCCTGCTGGTAGTTGGTGGGTAGGCAGCGGCTGATAGTGACCAGGCCTGCTGTGTACTATTCCTTTATATGGTTACGTACGTTTGAAGAAAAGAAAAATCAATAAAATAAAACAAATAAAAGTGCATATTGGTTGATTGTTTGAAGAAAAGAAAAATATTCGAGAAAATAAATCCACTGCACTTTATTAGATCAAGACTTTATGGGCAAATGGCAATATCAAACTCTGACTTTACCTAAAATATATCATCAAAGTCTACGATCGGAACCAGATTGATGCTTTTCAACTCATGTAATTCGTTCAACAAATGCAAGGCCAAATCAAACACGAACCAAGATAATACTATCACATACAAGAACTAAAGAAAAAATCAAATAATTTTTTTTTTATACATTGTTTATGACCAGTGATCGTTTCATATTACCTTACAAAGTTATGTACGTACATTATCATTATAGTGGCACAGCCTGAACCCTGTTTATGAGGGACCCGGGAAACTTGTTATTTCAATTGGCAAAATGAGACTTGTTATTCAAATTGCTTTTCCATTTCATTGATAGTAACATCTTTAAATGTGGGACTCACGTTGAATTATTATTATTATTATTTTGTTTTTCATAAAGCCTCCCATACGTCTTTGGTCTTTTGGATTCCCGAATTAAGAATTGTCATTTCACATTTATTTACATTTTGTTGACATTAGTACTATGTCATCTGCGATTAACAATCTGAGACGTGATAGCAGCGATAGTGTGGTGGTTTGAGGAGGGTGAAGACGAGGAAGAGATAAGGCCTTGATGAGAATACCTAAATGTTTTTTTTGTATATAATTTACTATTTATTTATTAGAATATCAATTGTTAGAAATAAAAAAATCAAAGATAATGCACATGCTAAAACTGATAGAGTACTCATCACTATAACAGCTTATTGAGCAATACATGCATTAAACCGTATATCAAATAGATTTATATAATTACCAACTTCTTTGCGTTGTATTTAGTGCTTTGTTGATGCGTATTTAGTGAGCCAGAAACAACAAAGTGTTCAATAATAAATCATCCTCATTACACAAGTTAATCATCCACATCAAGACGGTTTCATTCCTATCGGTAGAAAACTGAGGAACCTCACACTTTTAGAATGTAAAAAAATGTAATTTCAATTTGTATAATTTGTCGCCATATAAGTTGTATTCGTACTTGAGATCTACACTGTGTTCCCGAGTTTCATTTAACTGAGGAAAGGAAATGAAAAAGAGGGATGAAAAATATATGTTGTGTTCCCGAGTTTCATTTAAGAAAGGAAGAGGAAGGAAAATTTAAAAGAGGTGTTCCCGAGTTTCATTTAAAGAAAGAAAATGAGGGAAGGGGAGAGAAAATGATGAGTAAAATAAAAGAATTTGTAGCTTTCTAAATTGAAAAGATTAGGAAGGAAAATAAGTTGAAGCAAAAGAGGAGATACCAAAAGAAAAGATAAGAAGAGAAAATTTTCTTTTCCTTACCTTTCTTTTCTTAAATGAACTCGGGAACACAACGCTAGCGACTTGCTGGTCTAGTTTTTATTTTATAAATTGAAAATATATTGATAATTTCTACTATATTCACCCAGAATAAATAATGAAATTGACAAGTACCTAGGAATGGATTTCTGGTAGACAACTCTGTCCTGTTAATTGGTCAAAGAAAACAAGCGATCTCTTTGACAAAAATTAATTTTTATATTAGATAAATAATCGGGTGGCTCTTTAATCATTTAATGCACAGTATATATTGCTATCATGCATGAGGAGCCATCGAGTGTTCATATAATAAACGTAATTATAATATTTTAACAAATGCCAAATACATTATTGTGATTAATCTTTTGGTCTCATAAGGGATTCGAGGGTACAAATGATTATCTAACCTAAAATTCGGGTAACTCGGGTAATTCCTCAATGCACGTAAAAATGTCATTCCACATTGCCATACCATATGTGTCGCAACCTGTATTCGGAGTTCTAGTATTTGTGGTTATATCCTCAACAGCTAATATATTTGTTGATGAATCAGACTCCATGATATTGTCTTCCGTGTAGGATAATGTTTCTAGCCAAAAATTATCATCAAGAATTGCCTCATGGTCAACTTCCTCATGTTTGGCTACTCCAGATGAATCAGTAATTGCTTCTTCTGTGACGGATGAGGACTCTCTAGGCGATGGTTGATTTGGGATAAATTGTTCTTCGTTAAGAGAACTTTGCTCCGGTTTAACAAGACATTGAGAAACTACTAGTTCTTTAAGATATGGAGCCTTTGAAGCACTTTTGGATTTCGTATGATGCCTTTTCGAGTCACGGGTGGTCATTTGATTGCTTTCAAGTCTCTTCTTTAAGTGAGTATGCCAAACATTTTTTATTTCATTATCGGTCCGCCCAGGTAATTTCGTAGCTATTACAGACCACCTGTAAAATCAAGCGAAATAAAAAAAAAAAGAGAAATCAATCTTTCGTTACAAACTATCACTTATAATAATATGTTTTTGTCACCATATATATTACAATATATATACACCAAATGTTTTGTCTTATGTTACTATTATATTAGTCATGGTGATTCGAATATTTTGAGCTAAAACCCAAAAATTCCTATATTATATGAATGTATTTTATCTTGTAGGTCTTGAAGTCTGTGTTGAAAGTTGTATATATATCATGTCTGGGCAGTAGGCACATGCACCCTTATGTTGATTTGCAATTGAGAGTATACATCATGTGTAATTATTTATTAGTTAATTAACTAATGAAGCATCAAAACCGGGATTGCGATTTGTGGTGGCCAATGAGCTATTGGAATAATTAAGTCCCAACAAGACACCATGAAATCTTGACACCCGACCCATTAGAAAGATTTTCCAGGTCCTTCGCCGGCCTAACGGGTTACCAAAAATTCAAAACGCCGCTAAAATAATAGTTATACCAAGTCCGTTCATAAAAATAATTATACCAACTGATGTATCAGATCTTACAAATTTCCACAAAATACTTTCAAGTTTCAAATGAATCAAACAAATTGTGGATAATTTTAATAAAGTTATTTGAACATAGTGTATGTATGCATTTCAGTATAGTCATATTCTCGCAAACTTTGTAAATAATAAATGATGTATAACAATGGAAAGATTTTGATATTATCCAAAGAGTGTACTGTATGTACCTGTTTCCAAGCGCTTCATGTAGATGAATGATAGTGTCCTCTTCCTCTTTGGTGAAGTTTCCTCTTTTAATGTCTGGTCGTAAATAGTTGATCCAACGAAGTCTGCAACTCTTTCCGCATCTTAACAAACCTAAAGGAGAATAATCACAAGGACCGTACAAACGGATTAACCCTAAACCACAGACATTGTTTCAAATTTAAAACATATAACCTACCAGCTTGATCAACAGTAAAAAAAAGTATAGACAAAAAAAAGTGACGTTTTCTAAAGCTGAAACTTCTTTAAAAACATCAATGTGTTTCTCTATGCTTTTTCGGTTTTTCCCTTTCCTATATATATATATATATATCACGCACACATATAACTGAAATGTCGAATTAGTTAAGGATTTGAAACCCGTGATAATAACATGTAGATGATACAGAAAATACTATCAAGCTACTAGCTTGATGCCCTCAAATTCAAATAAACTAAATGGTAAAGGCTCTTGAACTTTTAATTCGCTAAGGACACACAACATGGTTTATTCATGCTTGAAATAGAAGATGATTTAGAAGGTATACATTCAAAAATGAAATGAATATATATTTACCAGCACGTTTGGGAAGAGCACGCCAATTCGGATGGCCATGTTGTTTTATGTATGAAATCAAGATTTCATCTTCTTCGTCGCTCCAGGGCCCTTTCTTTAAACCTATCTTTTCGCAACAAGGTGCTCTCCCCATGCTCTCACTCTGAGATGGAATGACACAAAGAGATCCCAAAGCAAAATAGTGGAGTATTCAGCCAAAGACACCTATCATCCTCATTGTATATTATTCTATCTCTTATACTGTATTTAAAGAAAATAGAATATTCAAATTGGTACAAATATTAATAATTCTTTTTAATTTATTTCCTTTTTTGCAACATCATGATTTGACATAAGGTTAAACTAGTGTCACTTGATTCTTAAAAGATAATAAAATTAAAGACCACTTGTTGGTTATAATTAAAATTACAAATATTTGGCGTCTTTTTATATAAAAAACATTATAAAGTAATATTCGATGTATAGTTTCTTATAAACTATTTACTAATAACAAACTATTTAAAGCGACACTTAGATTATGTGTAGTCATAATGCCCTACTCATGGGCGTTATGCGTTATATGGCGCCCAATCAGAGATATGGTTTTTTACAAAACAAAGTGTAGTCATAACTCTTCACCCCTGGGCGTTATGCGCCACGTGGTGCCCAGTCACTATTAATTTGGGATAAGGGCTCCTGAACTTAGATGTTGCATGTACGCGACCATTTGCGCTTCGAACGGATACGCAGTTTGAGTGATAGGGACTGTTGGCATCGGGACGGTATATGGGTTCGGTTGTGGATTATTCGGGCCGGGATTGGTTGCGTTGCCTTGTCGGGCATATTGACCGAAACCGAGAACATTTTGGTTGTTCAACGGAAACATTTTTGTAGTAGTAGAATTGTGTAAAAATATGTGATAGAGAAGTAGTAGAAGTGTGTAAAAAAATTGAGGTTTGGATTTGTTTTGTAGTATATTTGTGTTAATATTAAAAAAAGTTTTTTTTTTAATTCCAACAGATATTTTTGAAATTTGTGTCATGTCCCGCGTTACACACAAAAGGCCGGGAAAAAAAACAAAACGCCGGGGTTTATTTAAGTTTTTATTTTTAATCGTTTAGCTATTGTATGATGATTTATTTTATTTTTTTAACTTATTTTTGTTTTAATTAAATACATATATATTAGTTTGTTATTATAGTTGTTAGCGTTTGGGTTTTTTCAATTGAGTTGTGTAGGTTTTTTAGATTTTTAAGCAACAAACATGAATACAAATATTTGTCTAATGAAAAAGAAGACGTTGAAGTAGTTGACGATGGTGGGTAATATCGGAAGTTAACCAGCGATGGAGATGATAGACCGGCAACGGTGAATATGTAAAGGAGATAAATTAAATTAGGGTTTGATAGTGAAAGTGTTTACCAATAAATAAGATCTTATAACCAATTTGAGGGCTATTAGGGTTTGGTAAGACCCATAACCCGTGGAAATTATTCATTGATGATTAAGGGGTATTTTTCACAAATAAATGAGATGTTATAACCCGTTTAAGGGTTATCCGGGTTGGGTGAGACCCATGACCCGCGAAAATTAATGTTTGATTATGAAAGAGTTTCATAAATTAATGAGATGTTATAACCCATTTAAAAACTATCCGGGTTTGGTTAGACCATACCCGCGAATTCTGGTAAAATGTATGAGAAGCCTCCATTTAGAAATCAAGCAATCTGGTGGCTCTAGAGAATGAAGGGAACAACCTGAGAGTGACACGTAGGATTTTATGGTAGACAATTATATAGATAGTAAAGGAGATAAATTAAATTAGGGTTTGATAGTGAAAGTGTTTACCAATAAATGAGATCTTATAACCAATTTGAGGGCTATTAGGGTTTGGTAAGACCCATAAACCGTGAAAATTATTCATTGATGATTAAGGGGTATTTTTCACAAATAAATGAGATGTTATAACCCGTTTAAGGGTTATCCGGGTTGGGTGAGACCCATGACCCACGAAAATTAATGTTTGATTATGAAAGAGTTTCATAAATTAATGAGATGTTATAGCTCTTTTAAAAACTATCCGGGTTTGGTTAGACCATACTCGCGAATTCGGGTCAAATGTATGAGAAGCATCCATTTAAAAATCAAGCAATCTGGTGGCTCTAGAGAATGAAGGGAACAACCTGAAAGTGACACGTAGGATTTTATGATAGACAATTATATAGATAGTTAGATATGTGGGGCTGTAAACGAACCGGACGTTCGACGGGCGTCCGTTCGGCAAGAAGTTCGTTTATGTTCGTCCGTTTAATAAACGAACCGGACATGGACACAAAAATTCCGTTCGGTAAGCTTAACGGACGAACACGGACAAGGGCCAAGTCCATTCGATAGTGTTCGTGAACGTCCGGTAACGTTCGTCCGATTACGTCCGGTAATGTTCGCCCAGTATCGTTAATGTTTATATATATCCAATATTGTAATTTAACTGTGAAATTTCTAGTTTATTAATAACACTTTTATATTACTACACATGTTTGATGTCTCTTATATTATAATGATTCACTTTATGTTAATATATTAAGTGTCAAGTATATTTGGATGTTATATGGTGTAATTCCTAATTTGTATGTGAAGTTGTTTAGATTAATGCTTGGTGTTAATATGCAACCGTTTATATTTGTCCATTAGTGTTCGTTGTTCATTAATGTTCACATGTTTGTTTGTCTATTAATGTCCATTAGTGTTCGTTTGTCCATTATTGTTCGTTAACGTCCGTTTAAAATATTAACGGACGGACATGGACGGACACGGACAAACTCAATTTCTTAATGGGCGGACAAGGACATGAATTTTCGTTCGGTGGAGTGTTCGTGAACCGTCCGTTTGTCCGTTAAAAGCTTAACGGACGGACACGGGCATGCTCTCGTCCGGTTCGGTCCGGTCCGTGTACACCCCTATAGATATGTGAATAAAAACCCTTAAAGCCTAACAAAATATGTTGGTCTAGCTAATTTGGGCCGCTACGAATCTAACAATGTAATTGAACGTAGTATCTTTTTTCTTTAGTTCTTAGAGAAACTAAGCAGTATTAATTAAGTCTACGAAATTATGTGGTGTTTTTATTTTTGTTTTGTTTATTTCCCTTTTAAAATCGGTTTTTGGTTTGAATAAACAAAACTCTGTTGTAAAACAACAGCCTATTAACTACATCAAAATATGTATGTAATCATAGTATAAAGAAAGTAAGAAGTAGATAAAGGGAAAAAGTTCTTATTCATTGAGATGTCACTAATACCAAGAGCCATTATTTATAGGGCTAGAACATTAATACAACATAATTAAGGATGTAAGTTATGTATGTGGAAAGTCACTACATTATGGTTCATTCATAACACTCCCTTTTGACTATCCACATAATGATATACGCTTAGTAATGTTGCCTCATTAAAAACCTTGCTAGGAAAACCTAGTGGGATAAAACCATAGCTAAGGGAAAAAGAGTGCAACGCGTATAATACTCCCCCTCATTTATACATCCTTTAAATGATGAGTTCTGATCTTCTGCGAAAATTTACCTAAGACTTTGGAGTTGATAATTCACCACTTGATCTTGTAGTGTGCACTTCATTATTCGGTGGAACAATGTACTATCTTCATGTGAGACTTTCTCATCTTTTAAATAAGTGACTTATAATGCATCTTCTTGTAAATAAGTACCACAACATCCATAACTTTGTTATATTACATTCCCTGCATTAATACGACTAACCAAACCTTTTTTACGGGTTAGCAAAATACAAATTCATATATTGCATGCATGTATCAAAATCTTTATTCAGATCATTTCGGTGTCTTTTCACTTGAAACAATTTACATCATATCAATAAATAAATAATATGTATAGTTATGTATAGCTAGCAAAAATATTTCATAAACTGCAATAAACTATGGTACTTTTTGACCAAGAATTTCTATTTAGAATAAGGGAAATTTGTTCTATATGAGATGAATTTCATTTGTATTAAATGTTAACATATTCTATTTGAAGCTAGATTGCTATAAAAATATCACTATGCAAATGCTTTACGCGTATATCATCTCTTTATGGGATACAATGTAATCATCAACATGATTTTAAAATGTTCAAAAATGGATCGAATATATCATATTCGTGTCTCTTTTCCCCGAGATAATCACCTGAGTTGATTATAACATGTCTGAGTCAGCTACATTAGTTCACATTAGAACCAGTTAACTTCATATAGCAAATTTCTTGAACTTTAGTTTAAGTGCTTCATGTGTGTATAATTTGTCATGGATTTCCTTCCATGTTAACCAATCATGTATAATATTTTACTCTTCAAGAGTTTTGCACATAAACTTCATCTTTTACCACATCATTTAGACTTATATTCAAAGATACCATCAACAATTATCTTATTTTTATATCCTATTGCACAATTCGTATACATACTTTATTGAATATCATCACATGCTTAGTGATGCATAGGATTTACATCATTAAAATGTTTACTTTTAAGCAATGAATCATCTTAGGAAACTATAAGGAGTTCCATATGTATTTCATTCCACCGTATACAAGAATAATAATGTGCTGATTCGAATTTATATATTGCAGCCATATCGTTCTCGAGAACTTTATATGATTTTGGCAACTTAAATCCTTTGAAGATTTCATATAAATTTCATTTTAAATATATATTAGGCGCATCAAATCTCTCTTGTATCACAAGATTAAACTTGTTGCATCCATCATTGAAGAATAAGTCTCCTCATAATTTTTATGAGTTTTTCAGAAATACTTTTTGCCACCATTTGTGCCTTATATTTTATAATGTCACATTTCTCATTATGTTTCTGCACAAAGGCTCATTTGTATCTAACGTATTTTTAAAACCGTTAGTTATAGGGACCAATTGCCCAAAACTTCTAGATTCTTGAGAGATTTCATTTCTGCCTCACTTGTGTTTTTTTCTTTTTATTCATTTCAAATTTCATTTATCACCAAAACTTAATTCTTGATCCTCATATTTTTCATTATTTCAAGCGCTATACAAAATTATCAACGACGTCGATTTTCTGTCGGTTCCACATATTTTCAGACATGATAATCCATTGAGATCTCTTTATTCAGGTACCTTAGGTTCTTCTGAAACCATCATGTCTAATGTCTCTTCGAGAGACCCTTTTATTATACCTCGACTTGACCATTTTCATTACCTGCTTCATTTTCGAGGTTTTTTATTCTAAGAACCAAATCGTCTACCATGATTCATGCGTGCAATAGACTTATCACCAATATATTATTGTCCTTCAGGGACACTAATCTTAATCGGAGCACTAGCAGTTGGTATATGCAACTTGGCTAGTCAGTAAATGCGTCTAGCTATTAATTCGCATATTCTTGTAAATGAATTATCTTTTATACTTCTGGTTCACAATTCTTTTTTTAGCTTGAGGATCATAATGATAATTCATTGCAACTTTTTTCTGATACCTTTTTTTTTCAACTGCTTCTTATCTCCCCCTCATGTTGGAAATATTATTTTGTTAAAGTAGAAATCAATAAATTGAGTCGTAAACGAATACCACGTTAATGACTCTAAATGCATAGTTATCAATACTTTTCTACATCCAACATAAATTCATAACTTTCCTTAAGGTCTCATCTTTGTGTGTGTGGTGGATCAATTTTAATACATACTGCACACCAAAAATCACATATGGAAGAGCTTTGGTTTCCAACCTAAAGCCGGTAGTAACGGGGAGGAAGTATTATAATTTATTGGACTGATGTGAAATAATACCAAAATGTAAAAAAAAAAAAAAAAAAAAAAAAAAAACTTGTTCCAACGTACACATACAAACTTTTGCTCTCAGGATTATTGGATTTGCAATCAATCAAAAACGCAAGCTCATCGTCTTCAATAAAAGCAATTTTTACAACAACATTCATCACATGTAGTTTAACACGTATTACAATAAGCATTAGTGATATGGGAATTAAAATCACCGCATTTATCAAAATAGTCTATAAAAATGTGCTTGCTATTAGCTAAGTCACAAGTCACGCAAACTTCAGGTTGCAAATTCGATAACCATTTAGACGATGCATCTATTTAAAAACACTAAATGGTATCATGTCGGGATATGCATATCCTTTTATCATTTTCATAGTATATTAGAGATTTAAGCCCAACTTAGTTGGTTAATAACTAACTTTCCCTTGAGAGCAAACATCGTATATTTAATTACCATGAAGAACTTTCTGGTTCTTCAATATGTTCACATCATCAATGACTCGGAATGGTCTAACCGGTCAAGCCAATATATTAAACATATATTAAGCAATCATGATCCATAAATTTCTTGCTTGTGATCATATATATTTTAGTTTCACTTTGTGTTTGTCTAATACACAACTATAAAAACAAGAGAGAATGTATCATCATTCCAAACATTCATGTTAAAACACGTTTCCCGTTTTTTATTCTCGTATAACCACTCCCTTAGTGTGCCACTTATTGTGGTCGATTTTAATATTAACATGGTTGATCTCATTAACAACGCGAGAGTCATTTTCTTCATTTACCATGATCATGACTTTTGTAACGATCCTTGTATAATCATCACATTATTAACATAGTTGATCTCATTATTAACATGAGCATCATAACAATTTCTTCAATTACCATGATCACAGATTTTACACCGATCATTATATCTTCACATTCACTTCAAGGAATGAATTATTAACCATGCAACTTTCATGGTGACATCATTACAATTTCCTTAGTTATGTACATGATCACAATCCTTTATATCGATCATTATATCACCACATCTCATTCACTTAAGGAAATAGATTAAAACCACACAACTTTTATAGTTGTTATTTCAAGCCTCTTTTACTAATTTGATAATGTTGCAACTTAATGAGAATATGAGGCGTGACAAATGAAAAGTGCTTTTTCCGACCTTTTCTTACAAATTTACTTCTCATCACTATATATAAAGTGACAACTTATGTGATCGAGTCATTAAATTTCTCGTTCTAAAATCTTACAGGCTTCCATATATTTATAATGAGCTTTAGGGGTTCTCACATTTTCGGGTGTCGTGCCTTTACGTCATAATCGTGTTTATAACATATGGAACACAACTTTTGTTGTCCAACTCAAAAGTTATAAGTTATAACACATAGAACACAATGTGTAAAGTTAAATTATACGACGCATGACGTTATAACATGTCACCAAACGAAAAGACTTATAAATAATATATTTTCATCACTATTAGAAATTATATATAACTTATGCACTAGTTTATCACCATATAACGTATCACAAATATATATTATGTATTATATATATCACTTAAAATTTGAAATACAAAAAAAATCCATTGATTCTCAAGTTTTAATAGCATATATCACATATCTTTTTGTTGTACTGACATTTCAAATAGTTAATTCTTTTGCGAATCCTAAATTTTTAAAGAAGTTACAATATAAACACTATTATATAACGCCCCCAAGTATTATGGCAAGTATAAATAACAATGTCATCATATAAAAGTAAGTTGTATTTGTTATCACAATAACCTTCATTTGTAATAGGGATCTTATAAAGCAACAACAAAAAACAAACAAACCACTAGTTATACCCATATAATTGATTTTCACGTGGTTGTTAACTTCACATTCATACAAAACACACTAACAGATAGTTTTTGTTTTAACGACAAATAGACAAATAACAAATTGATATTAAAACAATAACAATTAACACTTATCAAATGGAATTAGAATGGGATAATAAATTAATCTGATCATACTCTTCAATGAACTAATAATACCAACAATAAAAGTATACATTATTATTATTATTATTATTATTATTATTATTATTATTATTATTATTTGTTGTTCACCATATGATAACCATAAATTAATTATGAGCTAGAGTGAACATCCACTAATTCCTTGTCAGTTACAAAACCACATAAACTGTTTGTATTCGCTCTTTAATTTCATGTCAGAATTAATTCTCCTTTTTATTAAGGATTTGTTTGTATCAATTAACAATAGTGTTTTCTTCACATATAACATTATATTTACATAACAAGAAAAAAAATGCGAGCATGCGCATTGCCGATTAGAAACAAACCAATGAATACACAAAGAAAACATTAATCTAATAAACAAAAAGCAATAATCCTGAAAAGTGTGAATTATTTTTCAGGAATTGTTAACCATCCAACTATGTACGTAGACTAATTTTCAGATTGTGAAAACTCAAAGACAAAATCCATGGACTCAAATATGCAATTTGGCATCAATGATTTTCATATATAACTATATGAGGATAAGATGAAAAAAGAAAAAAATATATTCTTGACAAACCAAAACAACTTTTGCACATTACAAGATCCATATAAATCAATATTAAACATAAAGTCGCATCCAAAGACCAGAAAGAATTATATGTATGACAAATTTAGAGTGCATGCAGCTACATAAGAGGGTTATATTGTTACCTCAATTGAAGAATACGACTAGGTCGGAATAGAGGTGCTTGCAAAACTAGGACATCTACTGCTATGTAGTTTCCATTAGTGATAACGGTTGTTAGGCCATCTGGTTTTAGGTATGCGCGTTATAGGTGGTGTCCATAGAAAATAGGCTTGTGGAGAGAGCGTTGTCGTGCTGATAACGTGTTTTAAAACAACAGCCTATTAACTACATCGAATATGTATGTAATCATAGTATAGAGAAAGTAAGAAGTAAATAAAGGGAAAAAGTTTTTATTCATTGAGATATCACTAATGCCAAGAGCCATTATTTATAGGGCTAGAACATTAATACAACATAATTAAGGATGTAAGTTATGTATGTGGAAAGTCACTACATTATGGTTCATTCATAACAAATTCAAAATTAGTTTTTGTTCAAAACAACTGCAAGTGACAAGGATTCGATTTTTACCGGTTTCGACGATGGGATAATTTCCAACATGGTTTCAACCCACCTATTCTAGTTCTTGTCAAACATGTTCTTGATTGGTTTTGGTTACAGGTTATAAACCAATTCTAGTTCCCGAACATGATTTTTTACACCTCTAACACTAGCTAGTGATAGCGTGTCACCTATGTGTCACACTAGACCCATAGTATTGCTACATATTTTATGGTTACATGGAATTATATATTATATGGCCAGAGAAGAGTGAAAACAAATCTTCAGCCATAGAAATTATCTGATAGAATCCTCACCGTAGATGATCATTAAAACAGCAGTTACATGGGCAGTTACCAGGAGGTTTCACATTCTCCCTTCTCCTATGCAGTTTCCACTTTCCACGATCTATATGTAATCCTCAAGCTCCCTTTTAAATCGACAAATAAGATTGTTGTATTGCTCCAATTCCTTAAATTTCCAGGAACGATTGCAATTCGTATATTCATAAGGAAGAGATTATTGAACAGAGTAATTGGGAAAGAAAGCAATTTGGTAATGTCTTTTTAATTCTTTCTTCAATTCGGCTATGCTACTTCAACTAAATCACCTGTTAACTTCTTCTTTCTCAATCGTATATGCTGCTAAGGTTGCTATTTCCTATTCCGTCAAGAAGCTGATTATTTCGATAAATTATTCTTGGTTTTGGTCAGAGCCTTCAAGTTCACGTAAGCACACTTCAGTTTCCAATTCTTATATAATAAAAATCGCATTGGAATATTCCAAATTTGTGGGGAGGTTTAAATCCTCGATTCACTAAAAATCGGTCTGGTTTTTATTTACTGTGGTCAATTTTTGTGGCTTCAACCCAAATAGCAAAGTAGATGCTCACACAGGTTATGATTGCTATCTAAGGATATATATAATCTGTTATTATCACTAGCAAATTGATTTTGAATTTGTGATGGAAATTGAACAGGAATGCAGGCTGGAAATGGGGTTCATGGAGGCTAAAAATTTTAAACAGGTGTGCACTGCCAATTGATATCCCATACAATTTTATATTTGCTATAGCTGCCACAACATTATACAGTTTATAAAAAAAAATAATTCCATTTTCACTTATTGGTATTATGAAAGATTTGTAGTGTAATTTGGCTACTGGAGAATAAAAGAATTAATGAATATATTTTTATCTAACATGGATTTAAAAGTAGATTTTGTAATATGGCTGAAGAACCTGTGAAGGTTGTGGTGGCACATCAAAAGAGTTTCATTAGTATGATTATTAAATGAACCCACTTAACATTGTTTTGCTTCTATTCTATATATTCTAATTGAGTGGTGTTGGCATTTCTTTATTGTATTAAGTCAACTGCAGCTTTAATTTTGCAATAAAAGAATAACTTGCTTTGCTCATGTAAGAATCAAGATTTGGGTTCTCGCCGGTGATAAAACAGAAACAATAGTGAATATTGGGTAAGCTTTGTCTATGCTTTTCTTAAGAAAAGCAAATATTTTGCATGTTAGATGAAACCCAAATCGATGGATGTAAGTTTACACCTGTAACTATTATCAAGTTTTTTTATTCTATTTTATTTGTTTCCTCCATGTTAAATAAAACTATTATATTCCATGATTCTGGCTTTCTAATGTGTTAATGGCTTTTTGAATTTTGGTTACACTTTAATGAGTTCTTCTTCATTGCAGATGGGTCAGCTACGTGTTGGAGTTTTTGTCAAACTCAAGTAATCTTAGTCAACTATAACACCAAGTAATCTTTTTTTGAAACATGTTTGTAAAGAGGAATAAAATATGTTCATAAATTTCGAATGAGTCTCAATATTTTCATTTTAGCTCAACTGTGCAGAACCATGGTGGAACTCTCAAAACATATCCGGACTCCAGAATTATGAAACTATAACTCTTAATAGTGCATAGTTCAAGTTTGATCTTCATCGCTTTGCCTGATGTTGTAGGCAAGCAAATTCCACCAGCATCACCATTTGATTCGGTTAGCTGATTCTCCGTTTTCTAACTGCACCACGACGATTCATACTTAAGCCCTAATCCAATTCAGATTCCTATATTGCCAGTTCTTTCTACTTAGTTACGCCCTTAATATAGATGAATTAAGATATGTGTTTCAGTGTCCAGCTCTATTTGTTGCATTAATTTCATGTACAATGATGCAAAATAGAAGCAAATATCATAATATTTTGAATCACGTCTGTCAAGAATCACAATTTGAATTTAAATAATCCAATTGACAGAGTTAAAATTTTGTAATAAATTTATCCTAACACCAGGGCAATTTTTAGTGAAGTTTGCACTTTTTTTAGTGCTAAAGATGCATTGAAATAACTTATATGAAACTTAAATTTATCTGAGCACAACTTATTCGTGCTCGTTCATCCTTGGGACATCAAACACAAGATTTTATTTTATTTGGACTTGGGCTAGAGTTAGTTTGCTGGTAAACCTCTTTTATGCTATGCCTACTTTTTTGGTTTGTTTTGAAGGTTGTCTTTACCTTTTGACATTGCTATGTTATGTATTTATTTTGTGGAGCTGAAGAAACACTAAGTGAACCCTGGGCAGATTATAGATAATCTGGGGGTTAAGTAATGTTTCCCACGAGGATGAGGTCTAGCAGAGAAGGTTGTTCTTCAGGGGACCTGCAAAACAGACACCGTAAGCTCGTCACTGAGAAGGGGGGGGGTTCCTCCTTGTGACCACCCTCCGGCGTGAGAATCAGACTAGATTGCTCTGAATATAAGTGTATATTAAGAGATTGCTAGATAAGATTGAGATATCAGATGATGTCCTTACCATTCCAAGGTGTTGGAGTATTTATAGCCGAAGGTAGGTTTCCTAGAAGGTACAGCCGGCTGAATAGTATTCCTGTTCCACCAACAGTGGACTACGCACAGGCCATGCTGGTTGGTGGATAGGCTACGGCCAACAGTAAAGGTCGGCTGTACACTGTTCCTTTACGGCAGGCTACGCACTGTTCCACCAACTGTAGGCTGCGCACGTCCCATCGTAAGGGTTGGTGAGTAGGCAGCGGCTAATAGTGACAAACAGTACTAGAGGGTGCTCCTCCTCGTATTGTTGTCGGTGAGCTGTCACCCTGTGATTGGTTCATGGGCTGCTCTGGTCAAATTGTCTGTTCCGCCCATACCTTAGTAGGTATAGTACGAAAGATCTTCCAGAAGCATACGGACTGGCTCATTTAGGCGGGAGTATTCCTGCCTTGCTCATTCCTTCATGTGACTACTGAAGTGGCTAGTGTCTTGTGCGTGTAGCTTTGCTATTAGTGCGGGTAGCCTTCCCTGATGGCTTGTATCCGCAGCTGCGGGAACAGGCGGGGTATTTCACCATAGGGAGACTTTCCCTGCGGGTACAGCTGGCGTACTGTGCGTAAGGTTCTCTGAGCATGGTGGGTCCTGCTGGAGCAGTTGGTCGTTGCGCAGACGTCCCTGTTCAAGGTGAGTCTTGCGGGTCCAACTGGACTCTGCTGGGACCTACCTCTTCAGAAGCTAATCCTTGCGGCGGGTTCTGCTATTTTTTTCTTTTACCTTTGGTAGGCTTGGTCGTATCTAGAAAGACGGATACAGCTCTGTTCATTAATAAGAAAATAGTAAGCAAAATGTGATTTTCTCTCTTGGTCTTGGTTCAGCTTTTTGTTCTTCACAAGTTTTTTGAAGTTTTCTTTTGAAATTATTAAAATAAGAGTCCACTAAATTGGTGGAAATGGATTTTTTTAGGAAAGATAACTAACTTGTAAGATTAGTTTTAAATTATTTTTTGTGGATTTTTGCATTGAAGATGCACCCTCATTAACTAATTTGTCTTCTTCGTTCAATATCAAGTTTACATTTGTAAATATGTTTGCTCAATATGGTTTTTGCATTGAGCATGTCCCTCATTAACTAATTTTTTTTTTCAATATGGTTTACTACTCACATCAAAGTTAAGATCGGTACCAAAAATCCGTTTACATATCGAGTGAAAGATAAGTTTGACATGATGGTGAGGAGCAGAGGAGGGAATTCATTATGTTTCGATATAATGCTAATATATTAAATTTCCGCTAGATTTCTTCTTCATAAATATGTATATGATAGGCTTAAATTCAAGTTAGTTATTTAGAACGAATCTTGAATTTAAGCTTTGTTTAAAGTATTAATTACCTAATGAATTTGTTAAAAACTCTTGACTTTTTCTTTAAACTTTTATTTTATGTAGTTATGGCTGGTATTTTACGTTTAAGGATTGGTGTACTATAGTCCTATACTCCATGCATTGATTTATTTGTAAGGATTCACCACCTTCTCAACTCACGTTCAACCCCACAAAGGTGAAATCTTAAATTCTTTTGTGAAATGATTGTGCATAGTTTGATGTTTATATTCAACATTTAATCATTACTGCATAACAGGTTCGGTCAACACAGGCAGGTTGGGTGACTTGAAAATACAACTATGAGTCTATGATTGAAATGGGTCACTCTTAGTACATAACAGGCTCGGTCAACAGATTTGCAAGCAGATTTTTGTCCTTTTTGTATAAAGAGAAAAGCCTAGAAAGCTTTTACACATATAGCACAATTTAATGATTACATTGAACATTAATCATCTTTCAAATGGTTTAATGGTTGGGTATTTGAAATTATTGATTTTGTGATAAACGTGATTCTTTAAAAGGTGATTCGTGTGAAGAAGCAGTAGCAACAAAGAAATCCGCCAGCAAGAAACTAATCCTATCTTGTCATATATGAAGGCCGTTGCTGCATTTGTGAAGTTCTGGTCTGAATAAAGTTCAGGTTTCCTTCTTAACAAGACCCAGTTTAGAAGTATGCGTGAAGTGAATGGTAGCTCTCAGACTCAACATATTGGGGAGTGATTTATTTTGGGTTTAAAAGAAAATGTTTTTGATATGTTTCTTTAGTAAAGAAAACAATATGAGTATGTGATTATCTTATTCATTCAGTGATTCGGAATATTGCTATCTTTAATGTATGTAATCATGGCTTGAAATTGTTAACCTTAGGAGTTAATTTCTTGAATATTATCTTTAATGTATGTAATCAAGTTGACTCGATGTTAACTACTTAACCAACCAAAGTTTAGATTATACCCAAACTCGTAAATTTCATGTTATTATAAGTTCACACCCTTAGTTTTCTAGATGGGTTCTTATTTGGCAGCTTCTACCCAGTAAGTTCATGTTTACATGCCAATTGTTAATATTGTTTAGATTTATAAAAATGAGGGTATTTGTGAAAATCTGTAGAAAAGTAGAAAATTGTTGTGCAAAATTGTCATTTTGACTTTTAAGTCAAAGAATACATTGTGCTGACAGGAGATGTGAAAATTGGAATTAACAAATTGGTGAATGAAATTAGCATACAATGTGGTATAGTAGACTTAATTGATGTGCTTAGAACTGCTACTGTGTTTTTCGTCATGTGTAGTTTTCCATTTTAGTTTTCTAATAATCCAAAAGTGTAAATTGTAAGTTTTAACTATGTATTTGGCGATAATTAGCAGTAAACTACTTGATTCATAATAGAAAGAAAGAGAGAGGTTGCCATATTAGATTAAACTACCCAGTACCGCCTATGCGGCCAAGCTTCCCCAGCTGCAGGACATGGTGTCACCATGGGGATGGGCTACAACCATGGCTGCATCAAGATATCTTCACCAATAGATAAGAGTTCTCTTAATGTCCTTATGACCTCAATGTCTCATCCAAACTTGCTTTCCGCTTATTCATGTTAATAAATGATGTAGTAGTCACATTCCTGCGTTGGTGTTCCCGTCCACCGGACGGGTAAACTACTAGTTTAGAGGGTTGAGTTAATCTATAAAGACTAACAAAAATGAGAACTGTGAAAAACTATAATTAATTGACATGTGTCAAGTGGTGATCAAAGGAAAAAATATATAAAAGTAATAATACACATTTTCTCTCTATACATGCAAGTTACGTGTTAATTTTCTCATTATTTAAAACGTCATAACTCTTTCATAAGATAGTTTTTTTATATAAAAAAAGTTCACCATAATAACAAACATATTATCTTTAGTATGAATATGATTTTGTTATATAAATAATAAAAAAAAATTACGTCATTGTATCATTTTGCTTACCATTGTGTTTTTTTCGTCATTGCGTCTTTCTGTTTGTCATTGTGTTTTTTTCGCCATTGTGTCTTTCAACTCATCGTTGAGTTTTTTTTAATACTAATAACACCGTTGTGTAATAATAATCTTTATCTTTAAATACTATTAAAGCAATACACTTTGTCCACATGACATTTTTCTAGGTTGTCCACATATGCATCCAGTCAGCAACTTTCCATTGTCAGGCTATTATGCTGCCACGTGTCATCTTCACCAAATCACTTTATATTTAAACCTTAACTATTCATAATTTTTCACCCTAAACATATTTTTCTCTCTTTCTCTATTAGCCGGATCTCCTTTCACCCTCTCATATATTCCGGCTACCCTAGATCCAGATTTGTATTAATCGTTTTCCGGTAAGTTTATATTTTATAATAAACATCCGATTGTTGATATATGTATTTCTGGCAACATTATATTTTCTTCCGGTTATTGTTTCCTCTAATCTTCTTATCTTTATTTTCAATGTTAACTTATTTTATTAAAATCATTTTAGGTTGTAATAAAAAACGGCGATGAAGCTGATATGTTGACGTATTTACATTTTTCAAGTAAGTTTTTCGTTTAGTTTTTCCGGTTGTTTGTTATACTTAAAACAATGGTTGTTTTATATTTATTTGAAGTTTTATATTTTTCTTTCCTCTCATATATTCCGGCTAATCTAGATCTAGATTTGTATTAATCGTTTTCCGTTAAGTTTATATTTTATAATAAACTTCCGATTGTTGATACATGTATTTCCGGCAACTTTATATTTTCTTCTTATTATTGTTTCCTCTAACCATTTTATCTTTATTTTCATTGTTAACTGATTTTATTAAAATCAGTTTAGGTTGTAAATAAAAAACGGCGATGAAGCTAATATGTGGACGTATTTACGTTTTTTCGGTAAGTTTTTCCGGTTATGTGTTATACCTATAACAATGGTTGTTTTATATTTATTTGAAGTTTTATATTTTTCTTTCCTTTTTTTTTGTTTTACATGTTGTTCTTCTATGTTCTAAATAAAAATCATGTTTATTATTTTGTTTTTCTGGTAAGACACATTTAAATTATTCATTTAAGTATCTCATTAATACAATTTATTGAGTTTGACTATCCTTATTTGTTTAAATAACTAATAAGGATAGTCATACTTAATAAATTGGATTAATTGTTTTAATACAATTTAGTTAACATATTTAAACTTCCTTTAAATTCAAAATTCTAACAAAATAAAGATGGTGCAAGACATGGAATTTTAACAACCTGTGTTTAAACATAAATCAATACCAAAATTGCAATAATATTAACTTTACTATTGCCAACCGATTTCTAAAATAAAAAATCATTGCTAAAATTGCAATTCAATGTTGACTTTTAAATTGCTTTGATTTATACATTTGTTACGGTCACTATTTAATTACATCTATAACAATTTCCATGTTTATAAACTTTTAAGAATAACATGTTGGCCAATCACTATGTGACATACATAATATGTTTGACATGTTGTTGGATCCATTTGGCATTTTATTTTGTTAACCTCTATCGGGTTTGATTTCTGTAGGTTTTTTTTGTGTATGCACGAGATTGGCCCGAGACTAAATGTGCTAGGGATTGAGGACTAAAATGCACATTTAAATTTTTTTGGCATTTTATATTTATCCTGTTTTTTGTTTTACATGTTGTTCTTCTAGGTTCTAAATAAAAAATCAGCTTCATCCGTGGACAATATCATTATTTCGTTTTTCCGGTAAGACACATTTAAATTATCCGGTTATAAATTATAATTCTAATCTTTCATAATATCAATATTATAACAAAACTTTATTATTTCAGATTGTTTACCCGATTGATTTACGGAATATTTAAGACAAATTTGCTCTCTTTTTTATAACACATGATCATTTACCATAAATAAATTTGCTCTCTTTTTTAAAATTAATTCCGGTTACTAAATTAGTAGAAAATATGTTGTATTTTGATGATAACTAAAGAACAAACCCTTTCAAAGTTGTAATATATTCATATTATTATTTATTTATATAAAACAAAGATGTTACAACATAACTGTCACAACTTTATATAATACAATAAGTGAATAACAAAACGCACAAATAATAGCTTGCACACAAAATAAACAACATACAAGAAAGTAAGAAACCGCACATATACATACACTTTCTGAATCTTAACAAGATTCATAAAGCAAACATATGTACAGCTAATTAAAAGAACACAAAGTAATAATCAGCTGGTAAAATAAGACAATTGTTGCATAACATCAGATCTGCCAGTGAATCAAACAGGAGCTGTTCGGTTACTAGTGTTGGGCGTAGGCTCGATGTCGCCTTCATTCTCACGAGACAATTCTTCGAGCGATTTGCCTTTGGGTTCGGGGACCAGAAACGTAAACGCCATTCCCAACAGGTTGATCACACCGAGAAGGATGAGCGAGTACCTGATACCGATACCCGTAGGGTACCCGTGGTCAGTCTTTTTTGGGTCTCTGCTTTGAGCAGCATAGAGAAACCCGTAGGCGCCAACAATGGCGCCTGCTTTCCCAGCTGCTGCGGAAATACCGTGGCAGGTGGAACGCAGCCTCGCTGGGAATATCTCAGCGGGGACCACAAAAGTGGTCGCGTTAGGGCCAAAGTTGGCGAAGAAAAATGTTAATGAGTACATAACAACAAACCCGATTCGGTTGTCGTGTAGGGTCCAGTGGTGGTACGGAATGGCGAGAGCGAACATGAAAACCGTCATGAAGAAGAATCCCATAAGTTGGATGGTGAAACGGCCGATGATATCGATGAACACGACCGTGAACCAATAGCCAGGAACCGTGCTGCAAAGCGCAATTAGGGTTTGAGCTTTGGCCACGCGGTAAACCTCGCCAACCGCACTCATTGTTGCCGCGGGTGGGATCCACCCGATGCCACTTAACACGTCTTTTTGGAAGAGGTTTTGTGAGTAAAAAGCGATGTCGAGTAGAAACCAAGTGGAAGTGGTCCCGAGCAAGTGGAGCCCATGACGACGAGCGAATTCCCTCGAAAACAACCCGAATGAGTTTCTACTATCTTGGGCAATTTTCTCTACCTTTTGCTCCTCGGGGTCAATTTCGACTTGTAAAACCCGAGCCATGTCAGCGGCTGCTTGTTTAGCGTTTTTCGCCACCAGAGCGGTGTAACGGGCGGTTTCTGGCATCTTCATACGCGAGTAGTAAGTCATGGCCGCTGGGATCGCACCAAACATTAGTATAATACGCCAGATGTAGTCCGCTTGTGGGATCGTGGACCCTACAGGATTCGTTGCATAGGAAGGAGCGTTAAAGGCGTGGTCAAAACACACCGACACGATTAACGCTACTATTCCACTAGCCAAAATCCCGAACCCTTGCATCGCAAACACGGCAGCGATAAACGCACCACGCGTTTTCTTGTTAGCGTATTCCGACATTATCGTAGCCGAGAGTGGATAATCACCGCCAATCCCAAACCCAAGCCAAAACCTAAAAAAGCACAATGTGGTCATGACGCCTTTCGCTTCATTCCCAAACGAGAGACCGGAGGCGAATGAGCATATAACCATGAGAGCCAAGGTCATACCATACACTCTCTTCCGGCCCATCTTGTCACCGAGCCACCCGAAGAAGAGTTGACCGCATAGGGTCCCGACAAGGGCGACACCAGTGACCGATGAGGCCACAGCGGGCGGTAGGGTTCCGGGTTTGGGTGCACCATCTTTGTGGTAGTATATGCGGCCAAGTAATCTTGTGACTAGGGATATGGCGAAAAGGTCGTAGGCGTCGGTGAAGAAACCCATTCCGGCGATCACGATGGCCGTGAAATGGTACATTTGTGTCTTGGCTGTGTCAAGAACACTAAGCACTTGCAGCTGCTGATCTCCAGCCATGGCTACTCTCTTGTTCGGAAACTATACGCTGCAAAATTACCAAATCTTGGTTATAACTTATTAGTAACACAATATATATGTTAACAAATAATTTCACATGTAACTTCTCATACAAATATTAAACATGAGATTTTTTTAGAAATTAATACATATAAACTTTGAACCAATTTTATTAGAAATTTATGTCATTATATAAGATTAGCATTATCCATGTTTGTGAAAGATGGTGACATAAATTGATGGACCTCTTTTTTTAATACTTAACCATAATTAGGCTATCTGCATCTTACCGACTCTATTATAGCTTTGTTATTGATGTAATTTACTGAGTACGACAATGATGATGATGAAACATATTCATTATGATCAAGTATCACCCTTTGTGCCTCTACTTAGAATAGACAGCCGGGGATAAATCATTTATGATGATACAAGACGATTAACGACTATATAATGTGTATGCGTGATGAAATCGGAATCGGGTCCAAAATGTTATATTTTTCTAGTGTTTTAATTTCTGTATGTATGGATGTAAAAACATGGTATGAGAGAAAAAGAATGTACCTTATATAGAGGGTAGCTATGTAACTGTAATAGTGAGGAAACTAACGAAAGAAGGTAGTGAGAAAAGGAGATGTTGAATGCATGGGTATTTAAAGATGCACAAGACTAAGAATCATTTGAAGCATATTATGGCATATGCTTTAATGGTGAGGTCAACGCCATATTGCTTCTCCAATTAGCTATTTTTTAATCAAGTCAACGAATAAACACCTACACATACACATATATTTATATGTATATATATTATTTATGTGTGTGTATATAAATAAACCTCTCGTGTATGTGTATATAAGATAATTAAAATCACATTCCACATATCAAACTAGTCTCTAGAATTTAAATAAAATTTTATGATGGTCAAATATTTTGAGCATTCACCCTCATTTCTAGTATAAACTCAAAAGAAAAAAAATATGGTTTTCATATAGCTTGAAACTTAATCCTATTCTTAACATAATTATTAAATTAGGGATTAGCTTCATATAGCTTGAATTTAGAGCACGTTTGGTCAGGATTTAGTTTGAAAACAACTTATTGGTTTATTTGTTTTTTTTCAAAAACCAAGTAAGTTAAAAAAAAGATGATCGATCACAAAATTCCTTCTTGTTTAAGCTTTTCGATAAGGTTAAAAACTATTTTTGAAAAGCCTTAAATCTGAAAAAATCAGCAAGTTGTTAGAGAATATGATTTTATGAAAGAGTTAGAGAGAAGAGTCCATGGTAGAGAGAAAAGCCAAGAGATAGAGTCAAGCTTTGTTTTTACCCCGGATATGGGTAGAGGATTATTTTTGATAAAGGATCACGAGTGGCGATAGCTTGGATCAATCCAGACACCTTAGTTCACAATTCGAAGCTTGATTTCGGTTTTAAAGGTAAGAACTTAGTTAAAGTTCATGTTTTAGAAGATAGATTTATGTGAGGTTATCACATATTGATATTCGAGCGATTCAAATTCATAGAGTTAGAAATTTAATCGGTTCTTTGGATATCATAGTTTAACTGCCATTGTCAAGCTTGATCTAGGTTTCGAAAAACTGGTATAAGTTCTTGCATCTTGTAAGTCATCGCATAGAGTATAATAGCCGCTTAGTTTAGTTATCGCTTATTATAGTTATTGCTTAGTATAGTTATTGTTTGTACAATTAATTATCGCATAACATAGTTAGGGTAATGTTAAGTTAATACTTTTGCTATACGAATACTTTGGATCATGTGATTACTAGAGTGAAGCAAGTACCTGTGAGCTAACACTATATATTGTGACTACTTGGTTAAGCGAGACCCTTGATGAGTGATAACTCTTGTTATGCAATACTTAATTGGAGTTCTCGCATGAGGGTATAGTTTTCACGTGTTTTGGAAAATGACAGCTATCTTTTATAGTTTAAATCCCTTTAAATTTTTAAGTAAGCAAAGATAAAGCTCACCTCAAGGCTTAAACAACACTAACTTTTAATATATATGCATATCAGAAAAGGTTTAGAGTGTGCCCGGGACGCGAGAACCTGTTGTTGGGCATCGGAGCGGACTATCTATCTGAGACCGGTGGATGTTTTGTTTATCGTTCATAGACAATTTATGTTTTATTAAGGATCTCCAATTCATCGTTTGACAAGTATTGTAATGACGTTTACTTAGGAGAACACTCCAAAGGATAATCCAACTTAACTAATGTATTACATATGAAAACCACGAAATTGGGGGTTTCTGTTGGTAGAATCCTAATAGATTTAAAACACCAGTGTGGTTTTTTTCTTTTCATTGACCAAAATCACAAATAATTAGAATCACAATACTAATATGGTTTTTTTTAGAACAAAAAAACAGCAAATGAACCATTCACGAACAGGTTTCTCGCAAATGTTATGCGTGTGTGTAGACCAATTTTGATCCAAACTTAACATATCCAAAAGCGGTTTCGTGTTTCCACGACTAGAGTAAATTAATATAAATATCAAGTTGTAGACATAAAATACTACAGAAACTAATAACATATATAATATCTATCAAGTTGCAATACTATACTATTAAAACAATTCAAAAATATTCATATTGCCTTCAATTAGCATGTTCACGTAGGCTTTCAAGTAATCCGGTTTCAATATATGTCACATAATTCACCAATTAGTATTTTCTAAAATCATAAACTCACTAATTAATGTTTTATAATAATCATGACAAATTATTTTCTTTCAAATGATTTAGAAACCGATTTTGACACAATTAATTATTATAACTAATTTTGTGTTCCATTTTTTAGTATGACTATTATTTTAGCAATTCAATGATTTATATATTTATGCGGTTTCTCATTCCACAATTTATACATAATTTTCCTACATCTTGTAGTTTTGCAGAAAACAAGGTTAAAATTCTAATGATATCTACATATACATACGTTTGAAATATTTTTCACCGTGTATAACACGGACCAATATCCTAATAAAACACTACAAAAGCACATAAGAAGAAGTCACATGTTTTATCTTACAATTGCGGCAACTATATTGGATGCAATATCTGGACCTTAAACTTTTCTTTTAATTATATGAATTGAGATGATAAAAGTATTTCAAATGGTCTTCAGAGCATTCTTAATCAGTTATATATCTTAAATCTAAAATTATACTACAAATAATTACTTTTTTTTTATTTTTAATTAAATGATTAATATTTTTTATACTTTTATAACTTTATCGTACATTTTCTCTATACTTCTCTCACAACCACATTCAAAAAATATTAAAATATTATGGAGGATGAATAATGTCTCTAAATTTAACCATAACCAATAATATTTTTTCTCTCATTCACTCACAACCACTCCAATCACATCTTAAAATACGGAGAACACACTCACTTAACATGGAGAACCCATATTATGAATGCTCTTGTGTGCATCGATTAGTTGATTGCTTGAATTTGAAACGATGAATAGTGAATCCCCAAATTTAGGCTGTGGGAAATGGGGCGTGGAGGAGGGGGGGGTGATCCAGGTGGCTGCAAACGTGGCTCGCGCACACCATTACCACCCCTCATGCGAGCGGGGGCGCGAAGGGAAGGGCGAGCCGGACCACGGGGGGTGGGTGGATAAAAAGAGCCGTTGGAGATAGATAGATAGATAGAAAGCTGTTGTATATGGTGGCGGTGTGGTGCCGTGTTTGGTGGCTGTCAGTTCCGATCGACTGGCCGGAACATGTGAGAAGGTATGGTGGTGGTTTTTGGGTTGTGAAGGTAGGTGGTGGTTTCTGGCCGGAACTTCAGTGTGTGTGAGAGAAGGAGAGAGTTTTTGTGTTGTGAAGGTATGGTGGTGGTTTTAGAGTGTAGAGAGAGATACAAGGGGTGGACGGTGGTGGTGGTTTGGAGAGGGAGGAGGAAGAAGATAGGTTTTTATTTTGTATTTTTGTGCTAAAAAAATCCAATCAAGCCCCGGATCACCTGAACCACTACACCCTCCGGGGCTTGGTTGAGGGGCTTGATCCTGTGTCACATCAACGCCTACATGTCGGGTTTAATTGGATCACTTGTGGGCTCAACCAAGCCCCATTACCCCTAGCCTTAGAGATTCACTTCAGCTTTTTTTAACTTTATGGATATGGAGTATAAAGATAGGAATGGAATGGAGTGATGTTTCTGTGCATTTTCTCTAAATTTTAAGGATGAAGATGGAGACGATAAAGGAGTTAGGAATACACATTTGCAACAAAAACTATCGATATGAAAAATCTGAAAACTAACACATCAAGCATTGATTTGTATCAACATATATTTGAATGAAACTCTCGTGCACAGCCTAGAATGATCTTTTTTTAAGTTTTATCCAAAATAATAACAGTAGTCTTTGGTTAGCCAGATAAAAGTACTATGCAAGTACAAGTTTAGCTGTAACTAAAGGTATCTCACTTGACAATTTAATAAATAAATAAAATAGTTAAATATAAAAGTCAACTAATGAAATGTGAGTGCCCAATTGGCCATTGGTAACCAACAAGGGCCTATTCAGCTTCGTGACGAACATGCACATTTCATAAATGGAAGGTGTCAAATAACACGTATATTTTAACTTGAAGAAAAATGCTTAATATCATAATTTATATGCTAAAATTAAAAGATCATGAGGAGTGAGAAAGAGATAAGGAAGAAGAAGATTATGAGGAGTGGGAAAATGATATGAAATTTCTTTCAATTAATGGTAAATTTTAAGATTTTTAAGTGAATTATTTGTAAGATGTTATAAGTGTGTTATTAGCTTAAATTTAATCAATGTCATTTGACATAACCTTATAACATCTTACAAACAAAGACTTTCAAAAATATTTACTATAATAGATTTATTGTTAATACATTCTTTTTCTCACTCTAAATTTTATTGGATAAAAATAATTTATACTAAAAATACATATATAACAAAAAAGGAATTGGATATTTTCAATCACGTACGCTTTTATCTAAAAAAAAGGTACATTCAACTTGTTTTTACTTGAAGTAGCCGAAAAAAAGCTATTGTTTCTAAAGTTGTTTCTTAAATTTGTATTTCTATTTATTTATTTGTCATAACTTCTTTAAAAGAAATTATTTATTTTTTTTATCATTTTGAGTTTTTATGATCGTTTTGTTTTTGTTTATTATTATTATTTTTCTTTTTTTGTTAGCAGTAAATCAAATGGAACAATATATAATAGAGACAACAATTTCATATATGTCTTTTGGCTTGAACCAAGTTAAAGCACGAACAAACATTAAAGAGGGTTTGAACCAAGTTAAAGCATGGACAAACATTAAAGACATGAAACATAAATTTGTGTATATTTAAGGGTAACTTGGAAATTGACGAAGTGAACATTGGGACAATTAATTAATAAAATATGAACATTTTTAATGAGACGGATGGAGTATATATCAACACTAAAATCATATGAACACACATCAACTATTAAGACATGACATATATTTGAAAATGTATAAATAACCTATTTATAAGGGCACTTGTATTACTTTAGACTATACGCTATGGTGAGGGACTTTGAAGCCCCTCCACCGTGACACGTCACCGTCACGTAAGCAACGGGGGGCATCGAAGTTCGCCCGGCTATGGTGTTTCGGGCCCAAAGGCGCCCCTATATATATATATATATGCATATGTATGTATGTGTGTGTGAGAGGGGGACCCACATTCACCATCAACCGCGCCGGCCGTTGGAACCACCCAACCTTCGGCGCTCTTGGTTGGACCGCGCCCCACGGCGGTGTTTCGCGCCCAACGGCGCCCGCCAAGTCACCCGTTGGAGCCCCATAGCGTATAGTCACAGTTAAAATATACTAAATTTGCTTGTATAAACTTTTTTCCATTGACTTGTTAAATAATCAAATTGTCAATACTAATTAAATTATTATTTTATATTTAAACAATTATCTTACAACTTTACATTTTGCTCTAAAGATTTACCAAACTTTATCTTATTTCAATATCATGTTTCACATGTATTATCTATTCAAGAAGACATGACATGCGACGAGAAAAAATGAGAACTATAGGATAGTTTGAGAGGACTCCCTATGCTTTTAGTGGTAGAGATACATAACCTTGGATGATTTCAAAAACCAAAACTTTGGTTCGGTTCCAAATTTTTAGGTTTTCGTTTTGGTTTCGGTTTGGTTTTTGCCATTTGATATTGAAAACTTTACCCAGAAAAAAAATTGGCCCAAAATAATGAATTAAGGTATAAACAGTTTTGTTAATCATTAACTAATTGATTAATATACATTTGGCCAAAAATATTTGAGTAATATATTTTTTTAGATTCCTATAAATACTTAAAATTAATAAATATAATAAAAAATCCAAAAATTCGGTTCGGTTCAGTTTTTATAATTACATGCAAAACCGAAACCTTTGTACAAAAATATAAAACAAAACTATCAGTATTGTTTCAGTTCGTGTATTTCAGTTTTGATTTTTTAAATAAGTTTTTTCAATTTTTTACACACCTCTATAATATAATGTCATGTCTGTTGGAGGTAGTAAAGTGTTAGTTTTCAAAAGACTCTAAAAATCTTCAATAATAATTTGTTAATCCTAAGTAGATTAGGTATTGTAAAATTTTAATACTATTACTTAAACTGGCAAAACGGTATTATTCTAAACTGTAATAAGCAATTTAGTACTTGTTTGTGACAAGGAGACAACTTGCATTAGTTGACTCGATTTTAAGATATCATAATTTAGTAGATTACTTGAGATATTTGTAGTAGATCTGAATTTTAAATTCACATTTTTTTATGATAACAAAAACGGATTAGGAAGGTTTTGACATAAATCTATAATATATATAAATGAAAACATAAAAATCATACATGTCGTGATGTGATCGCTCTCCATTTTTTTGGAGTCACCAGATTTGCTTGATTTTTAAATGGAGGTTTCTCATGCATTTGACCCGAATTCATGGGTATGGGTCTTACCAAACCCAGATATTACTTAAACGGATTATAAAATCTCATTAAATTAAAAATTATTCTCACCAAATTGTTGATGTAAAAATCCTATAAAATAGGATATACTAAAAATTAATATCTTATTTATTTTAAAAAAGATATGTATATTATTTAAATTAAAAAACCAATTTTATAGTAAAAAAATAAACGGGTCTTGGGTCTCATCAAACCATAAGTATATTATTAACTTTCATAAATATTATATATAATTAAAAAAATCAATTTTATAGTAAAAAAAATAAACGAGTCTTGGATCTCATCAAAACTTTTCAACCATGTTATAACATCCCATTTATTTGTGAAACAATTTATCATCAAACCATAAGTATATTATTAACTTTCATACAATAAAAAATATATAAATTCAAAAAATAAATAAATATTAGAACAAACAATATAAAACAACACCCGTAATACGGGGGATATATAAAAACGAGTATACTATATATAATCATGAGTTAATTGTATATTAAAACACTTAATTTTAAGAGTTTTATAAATGTTAATGCATAACATACATGTGATAATAGGGTAAACTTGTCTTTTAAATATAATTCATCCAACTTACAAGTTTGGCTCTTTATCTTTAACCATATTAAGTTTTTAATTCTAATTTTAAACTTCCCACCCATTATTTTTAAACGATCATAATTTTTTCATAATTTAATATTTTTATGGGTTAGGTTATAATAGGAAATATAGTTTTGTATGAATGATAAGAAGTAATTTAGTCCATTGATTTTGACATGGATGGTTAATAATCTAATATTAGTTTATGGAGAAAGTTAAGTGTGAAACAAGGGGAAGAGCATGTCTTTCTCTCCCCGCATACAAATCACATGTCAAATTTTCTCATCATTTTAAAACGCTCATAACTTTCTTATATTTTTAAAATAACAAATTCACCATTATAACGAGTGTTTTTTATCTTTTATATAAATACCATATTGCTATATAAAAATTTAAAAATATATATATATAGTGGGCTTTTTACAAACTGTGTCTTACCAAATTGTGTTTTACAAAATTGTGTTTTTCATTGTGTTTTTTTATAGGGTTTTCATATAGTTTTCCATTGTGTTTTCTTCGGTGGTCGTTTTCTGGTGGTTGTAATCCGGTGACCTTTCGGTATTTATGGCTATTTTCCTGGTGAAATTTCCCGGAGATTGTTTTCCGATGACTTTTTTCTTTATTTCTTTCTTTTGTACTTTACATTTATTCTTACTTTACATACTTATACGTTCTAAAGTGCATTACGCCATACTGCCTTGAGTATTATTAGGGCTCTGTCCCTTTTCTTCCTCGGTTATTATTAAGGTCTGGTCCCTTCTTCCTCGAGTATTATTAGGGTTCGGTCCCTTTCTACCTCGGATATTAGTAGGGTCCGGTCCCTCTTCCTCGAATATTATTAGGGCTCGGTCCCTTTCTTCCGTACCTTACCATTCTTTTATATTTATTTATAACTTTCATACATAACATACATATATCATCCATACATCATATATAAACAATCACATCTTCAAACTATCACCTGGCAGTACATGTAATATCCGAAGATCGTTAACGTACCGTTAAGCATTCATTCATAACTTTCACATAAATCATATAAGGCATACACTTACCACTTAAGGTAAGTGTATTAACTAATCACATCGAGTATGCACACAGCCCTAAAAACATAACAAGGAAATGAGGCTAGAAACTCACCTGCAAGCGATTTCTAACTGAATTTACGGTTATGCCCTTCTTGAGCTGTGCACGGCTAACTGTGTATTAATCATAGTATCAGTTAACTACTTCTAGCTATACCATACTTCTACGTTATTGTAACCCTTAGCTACGGGGGGTCCGAGGGTATCGCCCCTCGCAGCAGGGTTTTAGGGGCGGCAGTCCCTAGCAGTGTCCAAGGGGCAGAGCCCCTGGCTGTTATAGCTATATGAAAAAATTTATTTTATTAATAAGTCTTTACTAAAAACTTCATCAGAAAACTAAAGTTCAATTATTTAATCAAATCAAATCTTCATGTTTTTTAGCATGTAAGTCTCCGCAGCGTATAAGTTGTCACACCCCAAAAACCTTAATTAAACAGCGGAAGACTTAACTTACGTCGTTTGGGTTATGACAGATGCCGATAGCCAATAACAATAAAACAATTAATAATAAAAGCTTTAACTTTATATATATATATATATATATATATATATTACATTATCAGAGTTTCATACACGTGTCGTTGCACGGTTTACTAAAATCTTATTTCAATATTATTCAAACACGACCCGCCCTCCTTCCCATTCCTTCCTCGAAACCTTCACTTACCTGAAAAACATATTAATATAACAGTCAACACAATGTGTTGGTGAGTTTCCCTTTATAAACAAAATAATCCATATAATGATCTTTTGTCATTACTCATTATATCCAATATCAATTCGTGTGTAATCGTCACTACACCCCGAATTATATTAAAACATCCCGTGTATGATGGTTTACCGCCATTATAACACAAATCCGTTTATCTTTATTTTCTACATACATACGACACCCAAATACATACATACCCATCCATATATTCATCTTTCAAGTTTCAATCAAACTCAAGAATAGCAAATCTTTTGTATCTAAATCTACCAATCAATCATAAATTAAAACTTACTTGTTCTTTGAGGGCTTGAAAGATGAAGATATTGATGTTAATATAGGATTAGAGAGTTTAGGAGGTGGGGGTGTGAGGTAGAGGGGGAGGGGCCGGCTAGAAGGGGGGTATATGAAGGGTTTTTGTTTAAATAATAGTTGATTCCAATTAATCGTTTAACGTATTGTGTGATTTAAATATCCAAAAGGATCCCGTTTTCAAAAATTTTTGTCAGACTTTAAACGAAATCAAATTCCTGACAATATGGACCATTAAAACTATTTTCTTGGAAATAGTTTGTGTGGGGTCCTTTCCGGGTCCTGTACTAGCTCGTGTTTATTTATTCTCCAATTTCCGTGATGCGAGCCTTCCTAAATTATGTTTTTATGTTGTCTCACATGTTTTTATATATATATTTTGAATTTTTGAGATTATTTAATCCATCTAATGATTTATTTACTTTCTGGCTCGTTGCCCGAGGTTTTTGCACGTTTTACTCGTTTCGCGTCGAAATTTGGACTTTTTGTTGACTTTCCAAGATATTGAATCTTAAAAGAGAGATTTTATTAATAAAATATATTAGGATGGATAAACATGATTACATTAGTGAAAATGTTTGCCATATGTTACATAAGTTGCCCTGGCGTATAAGTCTATACATATACGTCCACATACTTATGCGTTATGTATACATACACTGCCATATACATACACACTATATACATATACGCCCTGTACATATGCGCTACATACATATACGAATTCCATATACATATACGACATATACATATGCGCTACATACATATACGTTGTTCTATCTATCTTATAAGTTGAACATACTTATGCGCTGCCTGAACTTATACGTTGCTTAAACTTATACGGCGTATAAGTTCAGTTCAGCTCCTTATTACGTGTTTTTGGGGTTTTTATTCGATTCTAGCGCCGTCAGCCGTCGTTAACCACCATAGTTGGTCGGGGTTTGATCGTTTATGATCTGGGTAGCTTCAAGGTGACCATATTTGAGCTAAGGTGGCTCTTAAACTCATTTTTGGTTGATTAAACACCCGAATAAAACTAAATCTAGATACAAACGGCTCAGACGGCATCACGAGGCTTAGATAAATGATTTCTTACCTTCGGTTGGTCTTGGATCGTTGAATATAGTAGAGTAGAGAGTGTTTGGCTTAAGTGTGTGTTTTTGATAGTGTAGGCTATGGTGTAAAATGGATGGAGATGGAAAGGATTAGGGTTTAATGTGGTATATATACTTCCTAAGCCCATAGACCTTAGGCTCATCCTCATGTTAGTCCACCATCCTTTCATATTTATTATATTATTATTTCTCTACTAACTTAAAATAATTCCTCCGACGTAAATAGTATACTTTATTATTATTTTAGGAATTCCGGGATGTTACATTTAAAAACAATCAACCATGTGTTTAAACACGCACAACCCATCAGTGTAAACAATGTGAAATAAAAGTTCACGCGACAAGTGTGATTCCTGACATATGCAATGCAACCTGCTCCTTAGCACAATGAACAACCTTGACAAGTATAAATACTCAAAGATCAACACGCGAGTGGTGAGTTCGTAAGTTGTAGAAAAAAGTAGTATATATATAGTATAGATAGTATACATAGCATAAGTAGTGTATGAGTAAGTAGATTTAGCACTTTTCAAAATTTCCGTTTTTTTTGTTTTATAATTTTTAAAGGGGTTTTTTTGTGGCCCAAAATAGTCTTCAAAGTTCTTAATTTCAAAAAGTTCTTTTAGAATTTTCATCATATATATATATATATATATATATATATAATAGTTTTCATCCCCCCATGTTACGGGGGTTGTTTAAATTTTTTGTTTCTAATATTATGAATGTATTTTAGATTTTAGTTTATTTATTGTAAGAAGTTAATAATATACTTGAACCTATTTTGATTCATTTATGTTGGGTTATGTTAACGTTGAATGAATTATCTACTTAATTTTTATATTTATTCGTTATGCTCATTTGTTATAAATTGTATATTATTTTGTGAAACTTTTCATTTAAGTTAAACTTAAAAGAAAAAAGATTCGCTGATCTAACTAAATCCATATTGAGAAATTAAATTAGGGTTTGATTACGAAGTTTGTTTTATATTTTACATTTCTAATATTTATTTATCTTTTTTGTATTTTAATTTTAAGGAAATTAATACTATACTTAGGGTTTGACGATAAGAGGGTTTCACAAATAAATGAGATGTTATAACTCGTTTAAAAGCTATCTGTGTTTGATGATACCCATTAGGGGTGTTCAAAACCGGATATCCGGAGTTTCGAATATCCGAATATTTCGGATAGTAAATTTCACTATACGAATCCATATCTGAAATTTCAGATATCCGTTCGGATAGTTAATCGAATATCCGAAATTCGGAAAGAAAATTAAAAAAAAATAATTACAAAACAAATGTAGAGTACATAGTGTCTCATCATAAATTCTATAAGGAACTTCCAGAATTCCCTGGATCCAACCCCATCATCATAACATAAACTACATCGGCGGCTACCACCATCTCCTGTAATCAACTGCCGCCAACCACCAAGAATCTTTCGGTCGTCCCTACCTCATTTTACTCTCCTTCTCCATTTCAGATGAAGGCCCAACCTTTAAATCGAAGTCGTCGAACTGAGATGAACACAACCATAAAAGCATAGATGAGGAAGAAAGGGTTTTCGGGGCAGAAATGGTTTGAGTCGGAGCCTAGGAGGTAATTCGGTGATGGTGTGGTGGTGCTATGAACTGATTATGGTTTCATGATTTGGGAATAAGATTTTGGAAAAAGGAAGCGGCGAAAGGTATAAGTGGTGTAGGGTTTTGTTTCAAAGAGACATTTATATATATTTTAATAAAATAAATAATTTAAAAATATTATATTTAATATTTCGGATAGTTCGGATATCCGAACTATCTGAAAAATCCCAAAATTGCTATCCGAATCCGAATCCGAATTTTTGGATATCCAAGATTCGGATATCCGAAATTTCAGATAGTTCGGATTCGGATTTTAGGATAACCCGGATACGGATTCGGATTGTTTTTAACACCCATAATACCCATGAGCCGCTTATTTTTTTACAATAAAATTGTTTTATAATAATATATAATATATTTTTTTTTGAAAAAAATCGAATATTAATTTTTAGTATATCATATTCTATAGGATTTTCATATCAAATATATGGTGAGATTAATTTTTAATATAATGAGATGTTAAAACCCGTTTAATGGCTATCTGGGTTTGGTGAGACCCATACCCGTGAATTTGGGTCAAATACATGAGAAACCACCATTTACAAATAAAACAATTTGGTGGTTTAAGAGAAAATAGGGAGGTTTCGTTATATATATATATATATATGGATGTTTAATGTACAAATGAAATTAACGTACTAAACGTGAGAATCATGTAGAGTAATTATATTTACAAGTAGAGTAATAATGTAATTACTCTATGATGTAATTAAATAATTACTCTACTTGTATATTGCTCTACTTGATTCTCACATTTAGCACGCTAATTTCATTTGTATTTGATACAAACCCTATATATACATATATATATATATATATATATATATATATATATATATATATATGATCAGGATTAAGAGGGAACTTTTTTGAAATTGAGAACTATGAGAACTATTTTGGATCACAAAAAACTCAAAAATAAAAAAATCATAAAATAGAAAAAACACAAAAATGAAAAAAGTAAAAAAACCAAAATTCTTATTTTAACATCCGGTTTCATAAAAAAATAAAAAAAACCCTCGGTTTAGCTAAATTATATGCACATATGTATAATATATACATATATGTACATTTACATGTTTTTTATACACATATGTATAATTTAAGATAAATGATACTGTACATATGCGCATATTACGTAACTAAAGATTAAATAAAATTATGCATATGTGTATAATACGATGCTTTTTTTAATGAAACCTGAATGAAATATAATAATTTTGGTTTTTTTACTTTTTTAAAATTTTTGTTATTTTTTGTTTTATGATTTTTTAAAGGTGTTTTTAGTTGTTCAAAATGGTTCTCAAAGTTCTTAATTTACAAAGGGTTCTCTTAGGATCCTTACCCTATATGTATATATATATAGAGAGAGAAAGAGAGATGGTAAGGTTAACGTAAAAACAATAGTTTTATAAGAAACATAAGAATAGATTTAGACACTCAGATCTAAAATCTAGTGGTTGAGATTGATAGTATTTAAAAACGATATAGTTTCCTATTTGCATGGTATATTACACAATTAATTGCCTATGTTTCTAGACACAAACTCAACACAATAACTAATCATGTCAATTTTTTTTCAAACACAAACACAAACACAAACCTACTCAGAAATATGTTAATGCAACAAGAGTTGTTTAAGGCAACAATAAATACTACATATGTATTAAAAAAAAATTTGTCAAAAGTCCATAACCCTCGACACAATAATCCTAAACATATTTGAAACAAAAATCCATAAATATCTTCATTCACAAATAACATAATTTAAATTAAAAATGTAAACATGTTACTAACCGGTTAACATGTGTTTACTTGTCAAGACATGAACTTAAACATGTCAACCTATTTAAAACACAAAACATGTTAAGCTTAAATCAAAACCGATTAATATATGTGTAGTGTCCATACCGGACATTATCAACATAGAGAGAGTGAGTAGAGAATGGTGTTTCATTTATATATTTGTTTCTTTGATTTAAATAAATATTTTACTTTTTATTTATATGTAGAGAGAAGATCGCATTATATACATAAGATAAAAACCAATAAGTGGGTAACTGAAAATGCATGTGATACCACTTAAATGTTTAAATCAAATAATATCCAGAATTGAATACATACGATCAATTGATTTGGTGGGCTGTTTAACTCTTGACAAGCCTTTCTACTCACGTTCGATTCCCACCGGCTTCATTCTTCAGCCATTTGTTTTGATTTTTTTTCCTAATGTATTGCCATGACATTTTGTGTTTTTATTTTAATACTGTAACGGCGTAACGAACATAACGGAAGCCGACCAAACACCACTTTTGTTTGTTGTTTTTTTATTTTAATTCTTGTACCGTAACACGGAAGCCGAACAAACACCAATGTTGTTTTTTAGTTTCGGTTCCGTAACAAGCGTGACGAAAGCCAACCGAATTCGCGTAAAGATATGTTGGTGCCACAAGTTTCAAAGAGGATTTTATTAGTTTAGTTGATGCATATATTATTATGGTTTTGCCTTTCATCAAATGTGTTCATGTGTCCGGTTTGTTATGTCATTACATGATGTGCTGTTACATTTTGGTGAATGCTTCGAGACTCTGGAAGGGCAAACCTTATCAACTTTTGTTGTCATTTTTTTAAGTGGGTGTCTATGCTCTCTTTTCTTTTGACGCCCTGAATAATTTTTTTTGTTTGTTTACTTTCGATATTGTAACGAACGTAACATGAACTGAGAGAATTTTCATAGAGTTACCGTCTAAACGTCTGGGACCGACAACGCTCGGGTTTTACCAACGTGTTTACCGACCGACGCTACCCCGTTGGTCCACTCCATTTTTAAATTCTCCGGTATTTTATCTCCGGTACCGTAACGAACGTACCCGAAACCGACCGGATTCATGTTCGATTACAATCTCATACAGTCATATCATTTTCACATCTAGTATCTCAAACAATGTTTTAAAAACCGATACTTTACTTGTGTAACATCAGGCAAAATTTTTCACTAAAGTAATCAAGATTACCATCCTAATATCATCTTTTAATAAAATCTCTTTTTATTAAAGTTCTATATCTTGTAAAGTCAACAAAAAGTCCTAATTTCGGCACGAAACGAGAAAAACGTGCAAAAACCTCGGGCAGCGAGCCAGAAAATAAATAAATCATTATATGGATTAAATAATCCCAAAAATTCAAAATATATATGAAAAAATGTGAGACAACATAAAAATATAATTTAGGAAGACTCAAATCACGAAAATTGGAAAATAAAGTAACACAAGCCAGTACAAGACTCGGAAAGGACCCCACATAAACTATTTTCAAGAAAATGGTTTTTATGGTCCATACTGTCAGGAATTTGATTTCGTTGAAAGTCTGACAAAATTTATTGAAAATCGGATTCATTTGAATATTTAAATCACGCAAAACGTTAAACGATTAATCGAAAATACCTAGTAATTAATCAAAAACTATTTCAATCTCATACCCGAAACCGACGCTACCCCGTTGGTCCACTCCATTTTTAAATTCTCCGGTATTTTATCTCCGGTACCGTAACGAACGTACCCGAAACCGACCGGATTCACGTTCGATTACAATCTCATACAGTCATATCATTTTCACATCTAGTATCTCAAACAATGTTTTAAAAACCGATACTTTACTTGTGTAACATCAGGCAAAATTTTTCACTAAAGTAATCACGATTACCATCCTAATATCATCTTTTAATAAAATCTCTTTTTATTAAAGTTCTATATCTTGTAAAGTCAACAAAAAGTCCTAATTTCGGCACGAAACGAGAAAAACGTGCAAAAACCTCGGGCAGCGAGCCAGAAAATAAATAAATCATTATATGGATTAAATAATCCCAAAAATTCAAAATATATATGAAAAAATGTGAGACAACATAAAAATATAATTTAGGAAGACTCAAATCACGAAAATTGGAAAATAAAGTAACACAAGCCAGTACAAGACTCGGAAAGGACCCCACATAAACTATTTTCAAGAAAATGGTTTTTATGGTCCATACTGTCAGGAATTTGATTTCGTTGAAAGTCTGACAAAATTTATTGAAAACCGGATTCATTTGAATATTTAAATCACGCAAAACGTTAAACGATTAATCGAAAATACCTAGTAATTAATCAAAAACCCCTCATATACCCCCCCCCCCCCCCCCACAACTCACACCCCCACCTCCCAAGCCATCCAATCCTAACTATCCAACTAAACCTCCTAATGATTAGCCTTCTAGAAACATGCTACTTGTTAACACCCCATTAACCCACCTTTCACTCTATAATCCAAGTCACAAGTTTACAACCCTTTCCCTCTTCCCTCTTAAATAAGCTACGGCCAAACACCCAAACACACACACAGAAAATCAAATTCAAAACAATATTACATACACACACACACATAATCAAGGGTATGAAGATCTAAATCAAGAACAATAAAGGATTAAGCTATTAGGAAGGAAGCACGCCACTCTCACACAACTCTTAACACCATCTTCATATTTTTAAAACCCTCAAAGAACAAGTAAGTGTGTTATAATTAATTGATTGTTAGATATAGATGTATAAGGTTTATTGTTCTCGAGTTGATTGAAAGATTGACAGTTTGAATATGTGAATAAGTATGTGTGTATATATATGTGCCGTGGGTGTGTGTGTGTGTCTAAAAGGGAGAATCAAACTCATTACACATGCACACATTCATCCTAAGGATCCAACATTGATTGTTAAAGTTTGATTTTAGGTATTGATAATCTTTTGATTTCTTGAAGTGAACTTGGATAAACATAATGTTAGGGTTTGTTGTTAGAATGAAGTTTGGATTAATTATTGTTCATAAACTTGTTAGTAAGGACTTAGATTGTTACAAATTGTTGTTAGAGATGGATAAAACAAGGATATGTTCATAATAGTAAATTTGGGGATTTTTGGTTTTGGATTAATTAAGAAGTTTTGAATGGATTATTGAATCAAAAGGTGTTATGGGGTAACTTCATTGAAAGTAAGATAGGTTGTATGCTAGAATTAATAGTTGGAACTTGAAGATTGTTAAAGTTGCTAAATAGAGAAAATTTAATCTAAAAAAAGATGAAAATTTGATTTGATGTGAATACTTGTAATGGATGAAATCAATACGTGATTAATAACAACCTTAAACTAAGATGTGTATGATTAGAAACTTGGATTAGTTAACACATTGTTAAAATAAACAACTTACTAAAGGTAGAAACTTTGTTGAATGGTAAACTGAAAGAATAAAATGGAAATATAACACTTAGGATGCATGAAACCCTATTAAACTAATTGAATGAATTAAACTTAAAATGGTAATTAATCAAAGTGAAAGAATTAAATAAATTAGAACTATCAAGTATTAAAAGTTACTATAATATGAAACTTTGTTAGAACAACACTTAGAAAATTTATAAAAATCCATAATCTTGTAAATTAAATGATTGATTAAAGATTGGTAAAGATAGGAATGATGTAAAAATGATATATTAGAAAGAATGGAATCATCTAAAAGAATCACACTTGACTTTGTAGAAAAAGACATTGTTTAAAATCATGAAATTTAGATTCTTCTAAAAGAGAATAAGAACCTTTACTTAAAAGTGAAATTTTGTATTATTGTGAACTTATAAAATAGGTTAAATATGTGGACTATTAAAAATATTTAATAATAGTTGCATATATAAAAATAACAAGCTTAATTAGTAACATTGTTAATGAAACCTAAAATACGAACTAGGAACCTAAAACTCGATTAAACGTGTCTTATGGACTTATATGGTCAAAACTGCAATTTATGGTGAATTATGTGTCATTATATGTGTGTTTAGTCCATAAGATGATTAGTATAGACTTGTGCAATTTAATTGACTTGTCGGTAACGTTAACAGTTGAAAAATCGGCTTTTTAAACGAAACCGACACAACTATTAGATACTGTTTTAGAACAGCCCCTAAAGTGGTAAAATACTCATGTATAACATAAGTTAATACATGAGAAAATGACACGATAATAAACTATAGGTTCCCAGCCGGATCTACACAGGAGTATCTCGTAACACGAGGGTGCGGAATCCCCACGTATACAATACGAGTGTATAGACGATTAACACGTTGAATCTAAACAAACACAAGAGTATATATGATAATACTTGTTATACTGCAATGCTTAATAACCAAGGTAACAAACATGTGACTCAGAGAATCACCAAAACCAATCGTACCAAAGTCTAACAAACAAGCCGAATTTACGAGTTTATATAACTCGACAACTTCGCCTAACATACTAGGCGAAGTTGTCATAACTTCGCTGACTTCAAGTTCGCTTAAACACGGCGAACATATAAGAACACGTTTAATAAAAACGAACAATAAAAACGATTACAGACACAAATAAACACGAGATACTGAACTACTGGCATTATGCACCAACAGACTTCCCCTTGGTAGTAGCTTCATATCTCTATCTTCTTTTCGTGTCTAGTAATCCAAAAATCTCGTACCAATCGTCTTCAAGCATGAACGCCCTGTCTTACACAGACAGAGACTACCCTCTGGTACTTCTTAGCTTCATCCTTCCACGCAGGAATATAGAAAATCTTCTTATCATTAAGTACCTGCAAATCAGATTGAGACAAATTAACCAAGTGCATGAGATCATACACTCTCAGGATCTCCTGTTCATCCTCATCTTCCATAACAGCTTCAGCAGTCTGGCAGTCAACGTACCACCACTTGAGATCCTTCAACACATCCTTGGGCATCATCTTCATCGGAACCTCTTTCAAGCATCGAATTGGCTTGTATTTCATCACCATCCAAGGCTTACCATCAGTCCTCATGCCTCTTTCCTTGTCTTCGACCAACTTCCCTTTCTGTGGCTTCAACAACTCAAACTTTTTCACTTTCACACTTTCTTTCCACACAATCTTTCCAACCCATCTTGCAAAGTTGTCATCACTTCGATTAATCAATCTCAATTGTGCCAAATCTTTCACCTCACACTCAGGCAATGTGTTGAGCGATCTCAAAGCTTTCTTAAAGTACTGAACCCCATCATATCGCTTTATCACAAACAATTTTAGCTACTCATCATACAACCAACAGATAATACCTTTCTTTGACTCAGCATAGCTCTTGATATTGTAACTTTTCTTGAACATTGTTGGTACCCGCATGCTTCTTTGTCTTGAAAAACCACTGAGCACATCCTTCTTTCCATCTAGGCTGTTCTTCCCACTCAGACTCATCTGGCACACTTTCATCTTGACTCAGGTTCACCTTATCAACACTTGGAATATCATGCTCTACACCATCATCAACTATCTCCCCTTCTTCCAACTCACTATCAATCTCTATCTGTTCCCCAATTTTTCCAATCTCATCAGCCGTTAACACATCATCACCTATCTCATCATCATCATTTCCCAACGCCCCTTCATCGTCTACAACCACCACTGTGTCACCACCTGTACTGCTTGACGGACCAACAAACTCCCCCTGAGATGTGGAAGTCCAAGATCCTGTTCAGTTCTTGGCAACTAACCACCTGTATCTTTCGATGCATTGGGATCATCGTCTCTATCTTGCCTCTTCTTTGTTCTCAATTCATCACCCTTACAGCTCGTCTCCCTCTGAGATGCTAAGAACTGTTTAAGAGCATCAAAGAGTTTACCGTGTTCAACGAGCAGTGATGATTGTATCTGATTTTCTGCCACAAGCCACTGAATAGCTTATGTCTGGATGAGATTGATCCGTGACTGTTCATCAACTACCCGTTCAAGAGCCGCAATCCTTTCAGAGTCAGGCAGATTAGCATCAAAATCAAACCGTATATGAGAAATATCTTGAGCATACGGAGGTGGAATTCCCAAACTAGCTGGAATATCAGAGGTAGACTGAAAGTAACCGTGGGTTGTATTGAGACAGGTAACCCCGCAGTCGCAACCAACGTCGACTCAACAAATCTAGCGACAACCTCTGATGGAGTAAGAGTAGGAGGCGGCAAAGAAACTATCTCCGGTAATGTAAACTGAAACGTGGATGGAGGAATACCAAATGATGACGACGTGGTCACCAAAGGAACACTTGTGGTTATCGGCAGTGTGACAGTCGAAGAAGCAGGAAACATAGTCATACCCGATAATGATGGTGGAGAAAAACGAACAACCCTCGAACTTTCACCAACTCTTGAACTTTCACCAACCCTTTCCTTCTTTGATCTTCCTACCAGACGATATAAATCCTCCTCATAATCTGATTCACTGTCATTTGAGTCTTTCTTTCGCTTCCCATGAATCCTTTCTTGTCTGGCAAGGATTTGTTATGCTTCAACGATATCGTCAGTGGAGGAGTCAGAGTCAGTTCTCTCAGAATCCGCCACAGATGTAGCGACCATAGAAATATTCACACCAGACACCTCAGCTACTGAGGCTTGAACTTCAGCAGCTGGATCAAGCCTTTCCATGTCAAAGAAACCTTGCCCTCCAAAGGCAGCTTCAAGATCAACCTGTTCTTCTGGAGCGGCAACAGGATCAGCAGGCGGTGCTTGCTGCACCACGGGTGGTGGTTGAACCACAGGAGGTGGTTGAGGGATATCAGCATGTTGCGGTGCCGGATCAAGAAATTCATCTCCCGAAGGAGCAACATAAGCAGGATTCACTAAGTAACCAAGCAGGACCGTGTGCCTCGGACGTAGCGCTTCCCTGCTACGTGCACTCGAAGATTTACATTAAGCAAAAATTCTCTTGGAAACACTTTCCACATAAGAAATAGGACGCCGTTGTGGCAGATTGGGAGCTACATGATTGAGTATCATCTGTAAGAATCTCGGGTACGTCAAAAACCTTTCCCGAGCCACTGCACGTCTCTGACGATCAATCTCATAAAATATCATCTGGCTGAAACTATAGGGCTTGTTGTAGGTTAAAGCAGTCATAGCCGATTGCATCATCGCACCCATACCATCTGTACCAGCCTTTCGTCCAGACATGCACACAATCATCACGTGCATCAGAAATCTCCACTGATCTAACAAAAACCCCTTCCTTCTCTGAGAGTCTGCTAAAGGTCCTGAATACCCCATACGAACAAAAGCACCATTTCGGAAAGTGGCCGAAAAGTCAGTGGGGTCATCGGTAGTCTCAACCCCAAACTATAAAGCTACCCTTATTTGGTCGGCCGAGAACTGTACCACTTGATTGTTAACTGTAGCACGCATCACAGGTGGATCAACACGACAGTCATACTCAACCGTATTCCAGAAATCTTCAATGTTCGGTAGTGAGATCGGAAGAGTAGTAGTAATAGCATGAAAGATGCGTGAGCGAATGAGAAACGGAATGATCTCTCGGTAATCGTTAATTCCTCGAGCATCCGGATCTAAGGTGATATACATATTGTGACCCGGAAAAAACTGTCTCTTATCACCTCAGCCTTCGTCACCACCAGTTCCACCAGCACCAGCCACAACAGCCATCTCTGCAAAACAAACAAGCCAAGTCAGATCATTATGACAGCAGTTGACAACTTCGCCCTGCAAGAAACAGGCGAAGTTGTAACGTTAGCGATGCTAAGGGACTGGCGAAGTTATGCCAACTTCGCCAAAACCCTAACTTCGCTATATAAACGGCGCAACAAGCAAATCCAGTAATGGCAAAGAATGGTCGATCAGATAGTATCAATAAGGAAAGAGTAATGAGATTATATTGCCGAATCACTTATTATCACCAAAAAGTGCCTTCAAATCAGACTGACATAGTGGTAAGGGTTTGGAACACAAAAGAGATCATAACAGATTGAATTACGGCTCAAAATCGATAAACAAGAGGCGTGATTCAACTGGTAAGTTCGCCGAGGGTTTAGAGGTTTAAAAAGTTTGACTAATTTTGACTATCGATTCCCCTTATATAGTTTGAAAAACCCAGCAGCGAAGTTATGGTTAACTTCGCCCTGTTTACAACTTCGCCTATGGTCAACCAAGTGGTCAACTTCGCTATCTTGATAACTTCGCCCCAGAGTCAACTACGTTTAAAAACAACTTCGCCCATTGTGATGTTGACTAAAGTTAAGAAAATGTGATAAAAAAAAACAAGTAACCAAGTGTTTATGAAAACATACTATAATATAAAATACATAACAAAATTCGAATAAGTAAATAAACGGGATCAAATTTCAGTCTTTACGAAAGCCTGCATGTCATCGAAAAGATCCGAACAGGAATCATACTAATTAAGAGGCTGTCCCACAGATCCACGTTCGGCGATATTATGACATAGAGAAGCAGGTTATAGGCAGGTGATGGTGCGTGTGCGCGGCTTGTATAAATATGATAGATTGGATATTTGCTTTTGCACAAGATCGTGTTTTAAATTTATAAAAGTGATTTCTACAAAGACTAAACACACACAAAATAGGCAAAAGTACCTATCGTATATGTAGAATAGTATTGGTAAGAACCAAGTATCGATCCGTGGACACAAAGGTTTCTAATAATAAATCGTTGTTTTACTTTAATCGGAGGTTTTAATCATTTTGGGGTTAATTTTTTTGAACTTTTTATAAAATGTAGATACTTATATATAATATATAGGTGACCAAGATAAGAAATTCTAAACGAGTTATTCAATTATGCGAAGGTTACCATCTAAGATCAAGAATCCACTCCATTTTAGCATTGATAATTAATATTTAAACATGTGATAAACTTGCCGTAGCAATATATGATAGATAGCTCCTTAAACCTTAAGTGAGCATCTTTGGCACTAAGGAGGTAACGTGCGCATTTTAAAGTCCACACTTTCCTAATGTCACGCCACCTCAATGATGTCAATTTAAGTTGGCAAGTAGTTTCGTAAAGTAGAAAGATTAGGATTGACTCCGATTTCTCAAATACCAATTCTAACAACTTCGGGTGGTTGTAGTTTAGTCACACAACCTCCCCTTGGTTGATTTATGTAGGTTATAATTACACATTCCGTTAACATATGATTTCTTTAGCTAATTTGATATCCTAAGCAAAGCCATTTTCGGATTACCAAGACTCAGAAATATACATCATAACTTATATCTCATCATTTATAAGTACAATATAAGAATCCATGTTTCGATAATGTATCAAAGTATTTCTATCTTTCAAGAACATGATCGATCATGAACGATTGCCAATGGAATTGACAACCACCAACTTTGAATTAGTGATTTAAGATGGTGAAACATTTCTCATCAAAAGATAATTGTAATATAACCATGTACTTTACTAGACTAAATCACATGTCTTGATTAATTATCAAGTAAAACAAAGCTTCTTCATAGATTTTAGATGGTAAAATGAGTTTAGCTCATAATAAGCATGATGATAAACATTAAGATGAATGATGATAACAAATACATGATTAAACTTGGAATGATCTAACCAAATGTAGATGAATCTTCCTTCTTAATGATGTTGATGATGGTTGATGGTGATGACCTCCAATCCTTCAAACTCTCCACTAAATCTTCTATGTGAGTGTTAGTGTGTTTTTTTATAAGAGAGAATCGGATAGAAATTTTTTCAAGGCACGCCAAATGAGTGCAACATGAGCCACTATTTATAGGCAATCTGGATAGTGAGGCACGGCCCCGTGCTTGATGAGCACGCCCCCGTGTATTTTTATGACATGTGCCAGATTTATTTTGTCGTTTCTGGAAGGAAGGCACGGCCTCGTGCTTCCTGAGGCACGCCCCCGTGCTTTTTAGTGACATGTGCTAATTCTTTTTGTCGTTTCTGAGAGGTAAGCACGACCCTGTGCTTCCAAAAGCACGGCCCCGTGTCCAGCTGTTCACTATTTTGTCTTTTCTTGTAGATTTTTTTTTGTCTTTTCTGAAAAGTGACCAGAAGCACGGCCCCGTGCTTCCAAAAGCACAGCCCCGTGTTTCCCAAAAGCACAGCCCGGTGTTTCCAAAAGCACAGCCCCATGTTTCCTGAAAGCACAACCCCATGTTTCCTGAAGCACAGCCCCATGTTTTGCTGTTTTCTTTGGTTTTTCTTTGTTTTTTTCATTCGTTTCTTCGTTTGAGGCTTGGATTCACCTGAAAATACATTTTAACATGATAAGTAGTTATTTTAACTATATTATACGATAGAAGTTGCAGTTTTTAGAGATTATTTGATGCTAAAAAGATGTATATTTTTATATACATCAGCAGGTATAAAACTTAGTATGGTTTTCATCGCTTCTGTGATATGGATAAGGTTCAATTAAGTTCAAAATTTAGATGGACATCACATGAGAGATTGTGATGCCGTCTATCTATTCTCAAGGCGTATTTGGCTTTCCCCAACTCACCTCGAGTTGACTTCGACCCGTAGTGTCTGATTAATCAATGATCACATTTCGATCTTCTGAGTCGTCTTCCCGATCTTTCTTATACTTTGAAATATTCTTTCTTGCCTCTTTCTTGATACTTGTAATAAGATTAGCTTCATAAGGCTTAACGATAAGAACTAGAGTTTTTTTTTTAATCAAAGACAATAAAACAACTGCAAATCTAAGACAACTGTAAGTCCCGAATCTGGATCACTGCAGATATTAAACACTATCTTCGCGGGAATCGGAACACTCACGGGCTCGTGTATGATTGGGTAATCACTTTTCTGCCTATCATTCGGAAAGATGTATGTGGAGACATGCACAACTCATAATGACTCTCCACAGTAAATCGAGAAGATTTAGTTTGTATCACTTCTACTTTTACGCACCATAGAAAGCTACCATACCATACAATGACTGTTCTAGAGTCTTTTAGGCCTAATTACTTCAACGGTTAAGCGCACAAAATCAGTTTATCTATCACTTTCCAAGGTTGGATCAATTTTCATTTTAACACCGTATTGAAACTTCTTGCGAAATTAGAGACTGAAAAATTATATCATTTCCCCAAAAAAAAAAAAAAATTCAAACGCCCCGATCAAGTCAAATTCTTTAGGTAAACGGCTATCCTGAAGATCCAGCGGATCAGCCGGACCGACCACATACGAGTATATGTCCCTCTGACTAAGTATGAACGACTAATTTTAAGCGAAAGAATAAAAACCCATCATAAACCGCCCCGGTCGCTTTCAGTCGTCTGGTTAATGGCTATCCTTATAATCTACACTTAGATGTAAGGACCAAACATATCCTTGGGATATGTCCTTCAAACTTGAGCAACCGACATAATTTTAAGCGATAGTGATGTTTTTTTTTATAAAACAAGAGAAAACATGGTTACTCGGGATTGATCATCCCGTTAAGCTCAATAAGATTTTGAAAACGGGAATGGTCAAACGCTTTAGTAAAAAGATCGACAAAATTATCCAGTGTATCAACCTTTTCAAGCAAAATTAATTTCTTCTCAGCACAATCCCGTGTAAAATGATGACGAATGTCAATATGTTTAGTTTTACTGTGTTTAACGGGATTGTTAGTTACTGAGATAACAGCAGTGTTATCAATGCAAATAGGAGTTTGAGTGAAATTCAGACCATAATCGTGCATTTGTTGTTTTATCCATAAAACCTGGGAGCAACAGTTCGATGCTGCCATGTATTCTGCTTCGCAGGTGGAAATGGCTACAGAGGTCTGCTTCTTGCACTGCCACGACACCAATCTTCCTCCGAGAAACTGACATCCACCAGTTGTTGACTTCCTGTTCTGATTGCAGCCTCCATAGTCAGAATCGGTGTATGCTACCAAATCCAGTTCTCCCCCTTTCGAGTACCATAGTCCCAACTTAGGCTTTCCTTTAAGATACCGCAAGATTCTTTTCACTCCCTTCATGTGTGATTCCTTCGGATTTTTCTGAAAACGACCACAAAGACAAACTGCAAACATAATATCAGATCTAGATATAGTTAGATACATTAAAGAACCTATGATTTCCCAATATTGAGTGGGATCCACATCTTCATCACTGTCGAAATCAGCACCCAATTTGTGGTTGACGCAGATTGGGGTGTCGAATAGGGTACTATCATCCATCTTGAAGCGTTTAAGCACATCATGGACATACTTCGTTTGATGAATAAACATGCCATCTTTCTTCTGATCTACCTGCAATCCCAAAAAGAAAGTTAATTCGCCCATGGCGTTCATCTCAAACCTTTTCTTCATGACTGCTTCAAACTCCTGACACATAGTAACTCTTGAGGCAGCAAAGATGATATCGTCCATATAAACCTGAACGAGTAGAAAATCACCCCCTTTCCGTTTGACAAACAAGGTACTGTCGATCTTCCCTCTCTCAAACCCATTCTCTAGCAAGTAATCTGACAAAGTTGCGTACCAGGCACGAGGAGCCTGATGTAGCCCATATAATGCTTTGCTCAGTTTGCACACATGATCAGGAAAATCTGGGTCAGGGAAACCCAGAGGCTGTTCAACATATACCACCTCATCGACTTTACCATTAAGAAACGCACTCTTTACATCCAACTGGAACACTTTCATCTCTTTGTGTGCAGCAAATGCTAGAAACAGTCGAATTGCCTCCAGTCTGGCCACAGGAGCAAACACTTCGTTGTAATTGATTCCTTCCTGTTGATTAAACCCTTTAACTACCATTCTTGTCTTGTTGCGAATGATTATCCCCTTCTCATCTCTCTTACATTTAAAAACCCACTTTGTACCGATAACGTTCACTTCTTGTGGTTTTTCAACTAACTGCCATACTTCCATCTTCTCAAACTGTGCTAGTTCTTCCTGCATGGCTTCAACCCACGAGCTATCCTTCAGTGCCATTTGATAATTCTTTGGTTCAATCTGACTGATGAAGCATGTGTACAAGCATTCATTTATAATACCCGTGTCTTTAATGCTTGCATACACACATGTGTGTTCATCCAAACTTCTTCTAGTACGTACACCATCAAAAGGATTACCCGATCACATTCTCCAAAGGATGATTCTTGTGAATTTTGGTGGTCTGTACCGGACCAACTTCCAGATCATTTTCGAGATTTGAAGTGAGTTCATCAGAGTGATGCTGAGTGTGAAATGGATTGTAGAATTCATCTTCATTTGAGACAGCTGGAGTTTCAACCGCACTTGACGATATTGGTTGATTTTCATTATATTGCGGACGTTGCACATTGGTCTCCTCTTCATCATATAGCATATGTGAGGCCATTTTCTCATCAATGTCTGCAAAATCCAAGTAAGGCACATTAAAAGATTTGAATAGCTTATCATAGTCGAAAGCCTCTGCCGGTCCCATGATAGGCCTTGGTGATTTGTAACTAGTAATGTCAGTGTTACAGACCACCTCAACCTTGTTGTTTGATAGATTAAAGACTCTTCTGTTGGGTGTCCCAACAACATAGCCAACTAAAATACCTTCGTCAGCTTTCTCACCAAATTTAGAGTTAGTCTTTAATATCGAACATGGGGACCTGAAAGGTTCAAGACCTTTCAAATTTGGCTTTCTACCATGCATAAGTTCATAACAGGTTTTATTTAATCTTTTAACAGTTAAAACACGATTAAGGATATAACAGGTTGTAGCAACAGCCTCAGCCCAGAACACCACGGGAAGTTTAGCATCTGCCAGCATGGTCCTAGCGCCTTCGATTAGAGTTCTATTCTTCCTTTCAGCTACTCCATTTTGTTGCGAAGTATATGGGGCACTGTACTGATGATCTATCCCTTTTTGCAAACAAAACATCTCCATCTGATAGTTCTTGAACTCTGTACCATTATCACTTATGATGTACTTAACCTTTCCCTAGACAATATTTTCCACCTTGGTAATCAAGTTAATTACCAACTGAACAGTCTCATCTTTTGCCTTCAGAAAATAGACCCAAGAATATCGTGAGTAGTCATCGGTTATAACCAGACAGTATGACGTTCCACCTAGACTTTTTACATTCACAGGACCAAAGAGATCCATGTGAAGCAGATCCAAGGTGCTGACAATTGAGTTAACCTTCTTGGAGTGATGAGGTTTCTTGTGCTGTTTTCCTTTCTTGCAAGATACACATTGGTCTTCAAAATTGAAGTTCTTCAAAGGAACCCCTAGTACCAACCCATTCTTGACTATGTAGTTCATCTTACGGAGATGAATATGACCCATTCTTCGGTGCCACAACTCTGACTCAGACTCTGTTGCTTTTGACAGAAGACATGATTCTTCATTTGCCATCTCAGTTGATCTCATATCCATTACATACGTGTTCTTTTCTCTTGGAGCTCTCATCACAACCCAGGTCTTTGGTATCTTGAAGCCAGGATAAAGTACGAGTGTCTCATCTTTAGTAAAATGAACGGTGTATTCTTTGTCACAAATCTGAGAGACACTCAACAGGTTGTGTTTCAACTCTTCCACAAGATTCACTTTTTCCAACTTTATTCTTCCATTCGTCACAGTCCCAATACCACTAATTCTTCCTCCACTTTCTCCTGCGAAACTAACCCTTCCTCCTTGAACAGACTTCCAGTCACGTAACAATTTCTTGTTACCAGTCATGTGCCGGGAACAGCCACTGTCAACAACCCATATATTGTTTACAGCTCTGTTCGACTGTTCCTGCACAATTAAAGAAATAGATTAAAATCTGGGGACCCAAGACCTTCTGGTCTTGGTTTGATTAAACCTGTTATCTGGCATCATGTACCTTGGTTGCCCAAAGTTAGTTTGAGGAGAATTTCTGTAAGATCTGAAAGGAAAATTTCTAGATGACCGGCTATGAGGCCATCCAAACCTTCGTGAATTTTTAGCATTAAGGGAATTATAATTGTTGGTTTGGTAATTCACTGGGAAAAAACGAGACTGATTTCTTTGAAATCTTGGATTAGTCCAATGATTGAAATTTGGTGTGTTAGCATTCTTACCAGTATCATAATTAGTATTCGTTTTATTCTCAGTTTTAGTAGACCTCATATTTCTAGATTTTCTCTGTTTCAGAGGACAATCAGTGACAAGGTGTCCTATTCTGTTGCATCTAAAACAAATTCTGTTCGAACTATTCTGGTTGTTTTGAACTTTCGTCTCAAAAGTTGTTGCAGATGTCGAGGTTGCATTACTATCAGTTTATCTCACATATGGTGGGACAAACGGATTTAGGGAAGATTTCTTTTCATCAAACTTATAGTCCTCCCCTCGTTTTAGTAACACAACCTCTTCTTTTATCTCACCAGTCGTCCGAATTTGACGAGACAGAACTTGAGACAGAACTTGTGACATTAGAACTTGTCTTACTCGTTTCACTCTCATTAACTTCAGTTTCTTTAGCATAAACTTTTATTGGAACTGTCTGACTAATTTCAACATTCGCAGATTGCTGATTACTAGGATTATATATATAGTTATTGTTGTATGGTGGTGGAACTTCTGAGAATTCAATTCCCCCTTTGTTAACCGGGGAACGTTGACCACTTATGATGTGATCTAACATCGCAGAAGAATTTCTAAATTGTTCAATTTTTCTGTTCAGTTCCACCACTTTTACCTGGTATTCAGCTATCTGTTTATCTGTTTCAGCAATTAGTTTGGTCTTTTCTTCTAACACTTCATAACTAAGATCAATCACTTGTATTTTTTCATCTAGGGTGGCTTTAAGACTTCTGATATCTTTTTCACTGGCTTTTATTTTTACCGAGTAGCTGTTTTCTTTAGTTTTAGAATAGTGATGTTCTTCTTTTAGATTTTTAAATTGAGTGTATGTCCAAACTAACAAATTGATCAGTTAATGCTTTCAAATGATCAGACAGTTTTTCACAATGTTCACAATGAGATTCAGAACAGACCTCTGAGAGTTGATCGTTCACTTCTGACATGTATGCTTGATCTCCCCCCGTCTCTTTGTCACTTCCTCCAGTTTCGATGTTTACCAGATTTGCCTGTTCGAACACCTCCTCAACTTGTATATTCCAGTTGTATCCACCGTTTTGTTGAGATACCATAGCCTTATTTTCACTTCCATTCCCATTCTGTTGAGCATGCCTATTTTGGCTTCGTTCGACTCTCTCATTTGTACACTCTTTAGCAAAGTGACCATTTTGTTGACAGTTATAACAACAAACTTTTGACTTATCAAACCCCGGTCTTTCTCCAACGAACTTTCTACCAGTTTTCTTCATAAATCTCTTTACCCTTCTTACTATCATAGCCATCTGCCACTGCAGATCCATTTCTTCCAGATCATCAGCGTCGATCTGATCATAGTCTTCATCCAAAGTTGCAGGGTCGACTATTTTTCCTTTGATGCAATTCTCATAAGATGCAATGAAGGAGGCATAAAGAGCAAACTATTGTTCAGCTGATTTCACATTCATAGGCATCTGTAAGTAGTTCTTGCTAGAAGCATTGGTTGAGAAATTACCAGTTGTGGTTTTAGGTTTTGAGGAACTACTACCTCCTGCTACAAAACATACGTCACCATCCATATTGAGAATCACATGACCATCTGGAGTGGAGTTTGGTTCCCCCTTTGAGTAATAGGCAGTGGATTCTGTTTTTGAACTTGAGTTTGAAGTGACTTTAGCACCATACATTCCCGGATCCTGAACCTGATCAGTAGGTGTCTCCTTTCGAGCCATGTTAAGTTCAAAATTTCGTAACTTATTTACTACCGTCTCCAAATCAATCTTCTCAAAGTCCTTATCTTCTATCATCAGAACAGTGTACATCTCCCATTTTGGTGGGAGATCATCAAGAAGCTTTTCCACTATCTCTTCTTCCTTGTATTCAATGGAGTAGTTATTTAGCTCGGTCATCAGATGATAATATCGTGTGATGATGTCATCAAGTGATTCATTTTTCAGATACTTGAATACTGAGAATTGGGTTTTCAGCAGCTTTGTTTTGGAGGTTCGTATCCCAACATTTCCTTCATATCTATTCTCTAGTGCTTGCCACAGCTCTCTAGCAGTTTTGTATTTTTTTAAAGTATGAAGAATCTCTTGTGGAAGTGCCATCGTTATAGCTGCATGCGCTTTACTTTCTGCCTCATACATTTTCTTTTCATCATCTTCCATCTTACTGTACTTCTTAATCTGTTCACGACCTTCAAACATAGATGTTGGTGGAATGTACCTATCTTGAATGCAGATCCACATCTTTGCGTCTTGATACTTTACATACTGTTCAAATCTATCTTTCCATGCAACGAAATCAGTACCTTTAAGCAATTTTGGAGCTTTAGTTGCTGAACCAGCTTCAACCTCCATCTTTACCAGTTCAATGATGTTTATCGAAGTCATACTTGAACGAAACGAGACTTAGAACTTAAAAATAAGATTCCGTGTGCAGTAAGAAGCGAAGTTACTACAACTTCACCTGTAAACTTCGCTTAAAGACAACTTCGCAGACTCTAAACTTCGCTTGCTACACAAGTTTGCTGACTACAGAACTTCGCTAATTATACAACTTCGCTAGTCACAACTTCGTTGAAACCCTATATGTTCGCTGAAACCCTAGTATGGGTGACAGAAACTTCGCTAGAAGAACAAAGGAGTTTTGCAGGTTTAGTTAGGTCGATTTCGAGGGACGAGAGGGTGATTTGAAGGTGTATTTGATGAGTGATGAAGAACAACTGACAAAAACTAGGTTTTTCAACGTAAACTCGTTCCGCGAATGGTCTAACGGAACGATCTTAACACCCGTGTGATAATCCCGAACCACACAATCACGAGCAAAAAGCTCTTATACCAATTGTAGGTTCCCAACGGATCTACAAAGGAGTATCTCGTAACACGAGGGTGCGGAATCCCCACGTATACGATACGAGTGTATAGACGATTAACACGTTGAATCTAAACAAACACAAGAGTATATATGATAATACTTGTTATATTGCAATGCTTAATAACCAAGGTAACAAACACGTGATTCAGAGAATCACCAAAACCAATTGTACCAAAGTCTAACAAACAAGCCGAAGTTACGAGTTTATATAACTTGACAACTTCGCCTAACATACTAGGCGAAGTTTTCATAACTTCGCTGACTTCAAGTTCGCTTAAACACGGCGAACATATAAGAACACGTTTAATACAAACGAACAATAAAAACGATTACAGACACAAATAAACACGAGATACTGAACTACTGGCATTATGCACCAACAAAAACTTAGCCCTAAATGGTTCGTGTCACGAAAACCGACACAAAAATATTAAAAAGTTGCTATTTTAAGAAAATATTAATAAAAATGAAAATAATATATTTTCACAATATAACTTGTAAAACTTGATTAAATATATATGTAACAATTTACATGATTTATAAGTCACATTTTAGACGAAAAACCGAAACGATTCATTTTAAAACATAAAACCGACGAAACCGACAAGTTTTATGAAAAATAAAAGATTAATATTTTTATAAAGATTTTCAGCAACTGAAACTTAAAATATTTTATTATATTTTAATTGTTTATTTATTTAATTTAGTTAATTAAATAATAGTTAACGGAAAACCGATCTATGTGTACTCGTTTATTTGCTTATGTGCTTATGTGAATACTAGAGTAGGACTAATAAAATAAAAAAAGTTTTGTATAAAAACTAAAATCAAGTTTTTATTAACAAAACGTGTACTAATATAGGACACGGATTTTTTGCAAACAAAAAGCTACGAACAGTGAGTTTCTCTATCGAACCCACTTCGTTTTTAACTGAAATTGTTTTAAACTGATATTTAATTGTGTTTTTTTTTGGGGGGGTGGGGAGACATATTCTTCATTTCATATGGAATTCATTTGATATTGTAAAGTCATTTTATTTTACAAACCGTGTCTAATGCGGGATGAGTCTAGTTGGCTAAATAACTATTAACCGAATTAGTAAGGGCACAGAAATATGGGTGGATCTTTCGGTGTGACGCCCCCCAATTCCAATCACGTTGGGTTAAAAGTGAGAATATTTTGAGTATGGTATGTATCGAGTTATCAACTATGATAGTCATACGTAATTGTGCATTCTTAGCTAGTCTACAACAGTACAATTTGTTTAAGAAGTAAAATGCCTATTATTTTTTGTGATGTAATGACGGTAGATCAATATTACACACGGTTGGTGTTATAATGGTGGTAAGCCATTATACACAAGTTATTATGGATATAATTCGGGGTGTAGTGACGATTACACACGAATTGATATCGGATATAATGACGGAAGTTCATTATATGGATGTTGTTTTCGATTCTTATATATATATATATATATATAGGTATATAGAACTATTTTTTATATAAAGGGAAACTCGCAAACAGGTTGTGTTGATCGATATTTTAATATGTTTTTCAGGTAAGTGAGGATTTCTAGGAGGCATGGAAAGAATGGCGTGTCGTGTTTGAAAAATGTTGGAATAATGTAAACCGTGCAAATGGCACGTGTAAAAAACTCTGATAATGTAATATAATTTCTTTAATAAAAGATAAAAGCGTTTATTATTAATTGTCTATTGTTATTGGCTATCGGCATCTGTCATAACCCGAACGACTTAAGTTAAGTCTTCCGCTGTGTTAAGTTAAGATTTTTGGGGTGTGACAACTTGTACCGGATTTGACTAAAAAATGGTTCAACCGGTTGAACCGGGTTATACCCAGAGGTTCAACCAGTTTAATAGTTTACATTACAATTTTCTATAAATGCAACTTCAACTTCAAAAATAACCCAAAAGTTAATCTATATTAAAAGAATAATACAAAAGCACTCAGTTTTAAAAAAAATAGTCCTAAATTTTACACGTTTGAAAATAAATTATTGGGTTAAAAGTAATTTTGTAAAGATATGGACCACAAGGATCAAAATTTTCTAGTACTTTAAAACCGGTTTGTCAATAAAAACCGGTATTTTAGAAAAAAAAAACCGCCGGTAGCATGTTCTAGCAAACCGGCTATAAATACCGGGCTCAAAAATCCAACATGTTGTGCGAAATTCGGTTTAACCGGCCTGTTTAAACCGGTTTTTAAAACACTAATCTCAAAACCACTTACGCCTTTTTCTTGAGTTTTTTAACCAAGGAAAGAAAAGGGTAGGGAAGGATT